>NC_056741.1:963749782-963819782 GCF_019279795.1 Protopterus annectens
GTCTTTGATCGAACCCTAAACATCGAACAACCTAAATATGGAAGACATGGAACCTGCAAAAAAAAAAAATGTAAACACAACATAAAGTGGAGGGCTTCGCCCACCAACCCCCCCCCCCCCACTTAAATATACCAACTCCGAGATGGCACCACAGGGGAGGAAATAGCAAATTCCAGAAAACAGCCCAGCGATTTTTTTCCCTTTCAACATTTAGGTTGTTCGATGTTTAGGGTTCGATCAAAGAGCGTTCTCTCTTCTCAGCTTTTGATAAGCTGATATCGACCCTTGTAATTCTGCAATAAAATGCTAAAGACTTCAGATGGATTTGTGCAACTCAGCCTAGAGTTGATTATTTATAAATAGTAGCCAGCATAATGACAACATGGCAGGCTATTTGCTCCTAAGTAAATGATAGCAGCTGTGTTAATGCCACCCATCATGTTGTTGCAGTGGCTGCACTACTGGTAATTATGTGACTAGGTCAAGCAGCACAAGAAGTTTGCATGCCCAACTCTATGCACAGTCAAACTTGCAACAATTATAACTACAGCAAAGATACTGGGAGAATCTCTTACAGGGTGACAACAAGAAAGTGCCAACTCAGTTAATTATACACATGTGAAGGAAAGTAAGAAATAATAATGCCAGAAATGCTGCATGTCAGTAGCTTAACTTTTGTGGGGCAATGGGGATAACTGCCCTGGGCACAAAGTGTCAGGGGGCATCATTGGCCAATCTCAATACCTCTTTAATGCATACTGGCCTTTAAGAGCCAGTATTGCATCTACTTGTCAAACCAGAGCAATGTAATGCTCCCGGTGTGGTCCAAATCAGTTTGCTGTAGCACTCTTTGCAGGGTATAAACTGTAATAACTGCTTGCAACATTTTTAACAAGCAGTTTGCCACAATTTTAAATGGAAAAGATTTATTTTTTTAACTAAAATCTGAGAATCATAGTGCTCAGTGCCAGGTGTAAACTGTAGCAACTGGTTGCTACATCTGTAGCAAGCAGTTTATAACAGTTTAAAAGAAATAACCATTTTTTTCTTTTTCTATTTTTTTTTTATTTTACAAAATTAGAGGAAAGGAGCTGAAATAGGCCCTGATTGGCTGGAGCAGGGGAGAGGGGGTGTGCCATGTGTCTGGCCACCTGGTTGGTATGCTAGAAGAAAGAGCATGTTGTTTTATTTATTTGTATATTTATTTATTCATTTATTTAATTTAATTTTTTTGAAGAGTTGGGGGGGGCTGCCCAGATTGGGTACTGTCTGCAGGAAGCCAGCCTGTTTTTTTTTCCTCGTCTAAGGTGAGGGGCACTAGTTTGTGGTACAGGCACAGCACACTGGCCAGCTATGCTTCTAGTGCAAGATAAACTAATGGAATACACATAATGATAACATGAAGGAATGACTGGCTGGGGCAAATAAAGGCATATGTACTAGTTTTGGGGACAGGTACCCATTTTCCATTATTTTAAGATAGGAGAGGAGGAAAGTAGGAAGGAGCATGTGTGGGGAGAAGTGAGAGCATAAGGAAAGTAGCAGGGTAGATACACAATTATGCAATGCAGACAGACTCTAAGGGGAGGTAGGCACACAAGAGGTAGTGGTAGCATTCCAGAGATACAGAGAGAGGTGGACAACTCGTGATGAGGAGGACTGGATAATAGGTAGAGTATTAGGAATGGCTGACAAGCAAGGGGAATATACTGATGGGAGATGGGGATATAGAGGGCCTGTCATTTTAGCCTAGAGCATACCCCATGCAGAAGTCAGTCAGTTATCACCATGGTAAATATTATCAATAGGGACTGCCTCTGGTCATCCAGCAGACAGAGCTAGCTGGCTGTACAACTCCATCTGCCAAACAATGACATGTTCCAGGATTCCAGTCCAAGTATCCAGCTGCCGGTTTACCTTGTCAGTGATCACCCATTATACTTTATGTTAATTGCCCAGGGACAACCCATCAGGACAGCATTCATGAGAAGTAGGAAGAGGAGGTGAGGTGGTTATGGAAGCCTTCATCAAGCCTTCAAGTTGTCTTCTATAAGGTGGTATTTAAATATCTGCAAAAAAGGAGGCCAGAGGATTACTGGTGACCCTGCAGCAGATATATTGGTCAGTGCAGACCCAGATTACTCCTGCTATACTTCATCTTGCACCACAGCTGACCCTGTAGAAACAAGAAACAAAATATGAAAAAGATAACATACCATGTATTAGTACATATGTGAAAATAGCTTTATTTTAATTAGACTATACAGTGATCATATATATTTACTCAGCCTCCTGGAGAGCAAGGTATATTTTCTTAAGCAGTACATGATTAAATATAAGCTTCTCTTCCACTATAAAAAAATAACAGTAATCAGTACAAACTCTCTCTGACAATGAAAGGGTATGACAACAAGAGGTACTATTAAGAATGTACAGTGCCAGACCATATTTAACAATGATTACAATAATATGTTGGATCCCTCTCCTTGAACATTGCCTCCCACCATTGATGGAAGGCAGACTGTCTCCTCCACAGGTCACCATATCTTTCCTGACCCTATGGACTGGAGTGGGTGATGCCACTGACATCACTCAGCACCCTGGGAAGCTGATGCCTGATATTAGTTTTATGCAGAGTGCCAGCATAACTGTCTAGCAGTAAGTAGGGTGCATGATGGGAAATAGCACTGAAGACAGGCAGTGCTACAGGCTATTCAGAGTCCATGCATGGATGCAATGTGCACATGCTCTCCCAGCCAGGTCAAGCATGGTAGTACTGACTATGGCTGATAATGCATCAAGTTACAGAAGCAATTCAGAGGCAGTCCCACTATATCACCCCAGTAGCATCATTACCACTCTACAAGAGCCTTCCCCATATTGTGGGAGACTGCAATGCATTGAGCAATTGGAATACAGTGCATACTGGCAGCAGACAGGACAACTGGTAATGGAACCCAGGACTGTTGGGTGCATACAAGTATTAAAAGCAGCACCAAGGACAGCTACTTACAAGAGAAGTATGTGGGTAAGGCAGCATGAGACTCTGTGAGTGGACTCACTCTGAAAAGTAAGATAAAACAAAAAGATGATTGATTACATTCTTGTTATGGGGGTTGACCCTGACGGGGAAAAAAGTACAAGGACATGACAGGTTACAGTTCTGTGTTTTGGGTATTACACTGACAGTGAACAATGTACAGGGTAAGTGTAGATCACCATCCTGCTATGTGTATGGAGCCATGAGTGTACCATATAAAGACAAAGACAGGAAGATATGCTACACAAGATATGAGGTCTCTTGCTCATTGGACACTGCACCTGCTGTGAGCTCAATTCGGAAAGACAACAAGCAGTGGTAACATGACAATTGCTTCTGATAGTAAGGAACAAGTTTAGAATATTGACAGTGTACTAGGAAACATGTTTTTGCCCACAACATGGGGTCAGTAGGCAGTGCTGAGACTTTGATGACCACTAAGGATACTTATACATACAGACAGGCAGACAGACAGAGAGACATACAGATAGACACACACACACACATGCGTGCATGCATGCGCACATATGCATTCATGCCCCTGCAGACTTGCATGCATCTGTCCTGACAGATACACACACTAGCACTCCTCTCAACAGCATGTCTTTGCTGAACATACCTGCAGTACTACTGCTTCCATAGGACTGAATGGGTGAAAACCATCTTTTGTTGTAATTTATTTTCCTCCATCAATGAAATTTTACAATATTGAGCATTTCTTTGAAAATGCCCATCATTGTGTGAAATGAATTAGGAGCTGTTGGCCTTTCTGTGGGAGAGCACATTGCTAAATAGCATTAGACACCATTATCTCTTGGATCTCCCCATTAGAAGGAAGCTCTGCAACAGAGACTACCCCCTGTACTGAGATTCCTGCTAGGCGGAAGGCTAAATGGTAGGGCAGTTCAAGAATCCGAAAATCTTATTATGAAGGTAAAATGGCCATCTTAAGGTGTTTTGTTCTCAGTAAGCCTTTCTAAACGCCAGTCATTGTTTTTTTTTTATTCTGAATTCACTAAATAAAACAGCAAGGAAAATTTTTGTCCAAATTGTATTTACTTTTACTTACTTTAAACTATTCATCCATCCATGCATAACCCTGTTTTTTCCCCGTTTTTGTACATGGGATCAGGGTGCTGCATCAACAGTAGCACTCATTTAGAGTCAATGTTCTCACTGCCGGTGGCTAGCTTGATGCAAGTGTCTTTGAGCAACAGTACCCTAAAAGTGTCAGTGTGTGCAATAGGACCTGCTCCAGTTAAAAATATTAACTTTGACACATGAGTATTTGAGTGCACACAGAAACACACACATACACACATACACAAGCACATATACACATACACTTCCTTTGTTTTTCTGTTCACCTCCCTCTCTCTCACACTGTCTCACACACAAAAACATACACACACACACACACACACACACACACACACACACACACACACATATGCAGCTTAAAAGCAGATATATTATATAATTTTTAAATAGTCATGACAAATTTCAGGGGAAAAAAGTATAAGGATCTTTAATATTTATTCAGTCATTCATTCATTTATTCATCCGTGCATTATGTAATAAGTACTTTATAGAGTTCAAGTTTGTGGGCAGCCAAAAGATATTGAATATATATTGTATAAATATATGAGATATAAATATAATATATATCTATATCTAATCTATATCTATCTGTCTATATATTATATTATATAGTAAATTAGATATATTTATTATTATAAATTATACACACACACATACATATATATATATATATATATATATATATATATATATATATATATATATATATATCAATCATTATATATTTATATATGGTATCATTATATTAATACATTTATTCAATATACTCAAGGCAGAAATTGTATTCCTGCTTAGATTCCAGTCCATCAGAGGATGTCTGTGCATGCACATGCACATACACACACACACACACACACACACACACACACACACACACACACACACACACACACACACACACATGTGCACACACACACACACACACACACACACACACACACACACACACACACACACACACACACACACACACTCACATGCACATACTCTCTGGCTGCAGTCAGCATCAGTCAGTCTGAGGTATCACACCTGTCCACCTGTACTCACTTTAAAATTTACTGCACATAATTTTATTGTATCTAGAAGTCTGAATCAGGTTATTTGTAGATTGCTCATCTAATCCTCATTGAAAAGTACATTTCTTTATGGATGTGTTCACTTCTGAAAATTTTTTTTATCTTAATTTAGACAAAACATTCATGCAAACATTTACACTGCTTGGTCGGTCCATGGCTACATATATTTATATAGTTCTCTCGTTTTGTCAAATTCTTATGATAGGAGTTCATTAGAAAGTATTATCTTAAAGTGTGCGATTATATTGCTAGTTTCACTAATTTATGTCTGTCATTATTGCTACTTTTAGACAAAGGTGTGTTTTTTAACATGGTTCTAAAGGTTCATAATGTTTTTATTTTAAATATTTTAACACATTTTTCCATAACTGCCTATAAATTTGCTATAAATTTACACAAGCATTATTATAGTGCTTTGACTATTGCAAAACTCACTCAGGAATCTTTTCAGTCACTGCTCTGTACATCTCTTAGTTCTGCATCTTGCAACTGAAAACACGTACTCAGATTATTTATTAATGTATTTATTTACTTATCTTCAACTTCATTAATTTAATTAGTTATGTAGTTTGTATATGTATTTATTTGTCTTCTCTGCAGTACAGAAGTGCTATTATCACAATATTTTAAAGGAACATTAAGTTGTTTAACTTATAGTTTCCAATGGGATTTTATGGCCTAGAATTCAAAGCAACGTTGTTTTAGTACTTGTATGAGTCTTTGCATACTTTATTATTAATGGAATATATTTAGTGATTAGTTTTCAAACTGTATTTTTTTTACTGGGTGTACACATCTGTCAAATTTTAGAAAACTGACTTGTTTTGCTTTCATTTCAGATTATAGCTTTACTTCAATAGCACTTGCATTGTTTTTTTATTTTTTGTTGAGAACTGACGTTCATTTCTATTTATATCTGCCTTTAAAAAAAATTGCCCATTTAAGCTAACACTAATATAATAGCTTTACTTTATATAACCGCTTTTACATAATAAAAAATGTTTTTCTAGACTGGTTATGTCAACAGTTGATATTTGGGTCACTGACACCTTTATTGTGTAAATTACATTGCCAAAATTAAAGCTTTTCTCTAAATACATTTTTCCTCCTGCTTTGATAGCTTGCTTTTGAGCAGTTTACAGTGCTTTGCTTATGAAGTAAATTAAATATTATTGGTTTAGATTTCTGGATAGAATGTATGTCATACTTTGCTTTAAAAGCTTCTAAATGTTAAACTCAAGTTCCCAGTCAGTAAGATGACATTTTAATTTGCAGTTACTTATGATCTCACAAACATAGTAATATGTCAAAAGAAAAAGTCCTATAATCTATTTACTCTATATAAGAGATGAAGATAGCCCCTCAGAGGTTGTGTATGCCTGCTATAAAGTTAACTTGTTAAGGTGAATTCATTGGAAATGTGTTCTGATGAATCTGACTAGGCAAGTGAAATGGAAATAGGTGTTTTACGTCAAACTCTCCTTTCAACCTTGAATTATTATTAAATTGGAGTCTCTTTCCCTGTCATGCAATGATCATGATCTTGATTATAAATTGTGCTAAAAGATGTTGAATGTATTCCCATCATAAGACTGGAATATTTGAGAACAGAGGAATTATTATTTCATAATTTTCTAAATCCCTTTTATGCTTCCTTTCTCAGTAAATTATGCATGAGTGACTTGTACTTGCCAGTGGGCAGTCTGAATATTTGCAGTTCAGTGAATAATGTCTTAATCACTTCTTTTCTCCAGCAACATAACTTTAAATACTTTTGACAGTGGGTTCCATGGTCCCACCATACTCTCTGACCAATAATAATAATTCTACCTTTAATCTGTCAGTCATTTACATTCTCCTGCCTAAATCCTTCCCTTTCATATGCATTCCTTCCAGTTGTTCATAAATTAAGTGGTGTCTTTATATCATATTTCTAATCTTTATTTTTCTCTTTAATAGTATACAAGTACAGTTCTGTACAGTCAATGCAAACATTTCATCTTGCTTTTTCACAAGTACAACAGCACTCTTTATACAGCTCTGTACAAATTATGGAGATATTTTAGCTACTGGACACATTTTTCTTCTATTTTTACAAAGGTGGTGCTCTGCCTCTCTGTCACTTTGCAAATAATGGTATGTCTCTGGCTTCTAACTGTGGATTATACCCTGAAACAGGGCTATCGTTGGGGAACCATAGAGTGGAGACTTCATATTCCATACGCTACAAGTGTGGTTGTGTTCACGTGGGATCAACTTTGGTGATTGTTAGAATTTCTGAATTTAAAGCATACATACCACAACTTATAGTTAGTCAACACATTTCAGCACTCTCTATGCAAACGTCATGTGGAGTGTACACTTCCACCGACTAACAATACTTCAGAAGAGTGAAAGAACTCCTTGGCTGGGCTCAGGATCTGGAACCCCAGTGTGTATGTTGTGCAGTTATAGGAAACTGTTCCAATTGGCACTGCTGATGTGGCATTCAGACAGCTCATTCTCCTGGAACTGGTGACCCAGTGTCAGCCATTTATTGTAATCTCTCCCCAGCCAGAATCCTTGGTTGTGGGCCTTTACTCAAATCTAGACCATATGGGCCACAGTCTTTCCTCATAACTTATTTTATTCATCGCTATTGTAGTTTTGATAGGGCTGCAGTAGGAGTTCCCGACTAGATTATTCTCCTTTTCTATTCATAGTCATACCCACTTTATCTGTACCCCAGAGGAAACATTGCTAGTGCCTTCTATAATGGAAAGATGGCTTCACAATTCCAATTTGTTTTTGACCTATAAACCCTAGAATTCATTTCAGCCTTTACTTCAGGCCCTGTACATTGCAATATTCATACATTCACCTTATTCACCTTATCCTTTTCCCTCTCCATGTAAGCTTTTTTCTGACAGCATACAGGATGTCATCCCTCCCATCAGATATCTAACATTATACTTTTGAATTCTGCCATTCACTTGGTCATATGTATACTTTACTTGAGACTCCTCCTTCATTTGTGATAAATGCACCACTCATATGTAGACATTGAACAAGCTGATTTTATTGTGTGAGATATATTATGACAGCATTTTGTATCTAAAATACCACCTACATATGCACATGCAGATTCTGTATGGAACTGTATACGGTGTATGCTAATAACTGACAATGACAAGATGCTACCTCCATTTGCCAGCTAACACAGTGCAGTGCTTACTGTTTTGCAGTGCATATTTGCATTCTGTATGCATGTGTATGTCTTTATACACGGTATATATGTGTATGTGTATATACAAACACAGATATGCAAGGCGTACGCGCGCACACGCACACACACACACACACACACACACACACACACACACACACACACACACACACACACACACACACACACACACGCACACACACACACACACACACACACACACACACACACACACACACACACACACACACACACACACACACACACACACACACACACACACACACACACAAAACACAATGTTTCTGCAATGGGGCAAGCCACCCCGCACCCCCATGTTGAGTGTTGTGTCTTCCCCCACTAATTATGCATGCCAATTCTGAGATTGCACAATATCAAGGAATGGGTAAGTTTCTCACCACTGGTAGTATAACACTTTCACCTCAGTTGACCCCTTTCCTGTCAACCAAATTGCAAACAGTCTGTACTCCTACCCTTCCTTCCATAAATTTCTTCACATCACAGAACCATAACATTTTGAATTATGAAGCGTTAACATGCTAAACGTGGAGGTTTGCTCATCTAGGATGTTATTGGCTATGATGAGGCAAGAGAGAACAAATCAAGAAAAAATATTTATTTATTTTTATTCATGTGATAATTGGGTAAGAGAAATGATCCTATGTGCATATTTTTCAGTAGTTTGGTTGCTAGGATTTGGACTCCATTCTATTCGAGAGAATAACAGTATTACTGACTGCTGCTCTCTGTCCTGTTTCCAGATTGCAAAAGAAGCGCAGGCTTAATGGAAAGGGTGTTGGAATTAATTGCAGCAGGCAAGGATTCACAAATGAAGTGTGGCATGTGTTGCATTACTATTCTGGCATTAAGACATACTTTGCAATGTTTCACAACATTGCAAACAAAACAAGAGGTAATATTTACAAAAGGTCTTCTTCAGGAACTGTTCTAGAATATTGAGCTGTGCCATTTGTGGCTGCAGGTAGTACTTACATGTGTCTCCTACTGGAACTGTTTTAAAATATGGAGCTGTGTTATATGTGGTTGCAGGTAGTATTTACATGGTGTCTCCTTATGGAAATGATGAACATGAAATATGTCTGGAAATGGTATTTACATGGTGTCTCCTTTTAGACATCTGAGACACATATCTGTGAGTCCCATAAATGTAAAAAATAAAAGTGGGACTGACAACAAATGCAACAGATGCCAGAACATACTGTGATGCTATTAAAGCATTGTTGCAGTGGCATTCCCCTCAAAAGTGTCAATTTTGGAGGGATGTTTCTAATTTAATCTCAGACTTTTGGATAATCCCTCATAAAACTGGAAATTATTTTGTGAGGTTCTTGGTTAATAGTATCAGCATTTAAAAAGTGCTCTTAATTTTGGGTTTACTCCATTATTATTACTACTGCATTTGTTTCCTAAATCTTTATTTTCTATAGCTTATCCTTCTCATTCACTCTCCCACCCTTAGTTATTTTTTTTCTTATACTTTCTATCTTGCCTTCATTTCATTACATTCATATGTGCCATTTAGCAGACTAATTTACTATACATTTGTTCTACCCCTTGTTTTCTTTTCATTTCATTTTTCTCCTGATACTTAATTATCAGCTGTATTATGAATTGTTACATTGTCCCCTGGATTCAGCAAGCTCGGCATGGAGTGCCTGAATAGTGCAATAGCTGCTGCACACAATATAGCCACCAAGCGATCCCGGAACAAGCCCCCAAGATGTGCACGAGCGCACCTACACTATTCCTGCAAGGACACCACTGCTATATGCTAATAACCTCATTTGCTGGTGAAAACCATGCAAATGAGGTGAATAACTGATCCAGGTAGCAGGCAGACGTCTGTGCAGGAACAGTGTAACCTGCAGAAATGTATTTGGTTACTAACCGAATACATTTCTGCAAATTACAAAACGGAGGCATGACAGCTGGAAAGAAAGCATGTATTCAATGTAGTAGGCATGCCAATACCCAAATATATGGCTATTGGTATGAAAAATAGTTGCAAATTTATAAAAAAACTAATTTTTTTTGGCCGATCTCGGCTGTTTAAGCTTAGGGCAGCGGTGCACAAACAAGATTGCCCCGAAAATAAGAAAAAAAGGGGGAAATAAGCTTTTAAACCCAAATCAGCATTTTGCCATAATAGTCAATGGCATGCATAAGACAACAATACCAGGGAATAGTGGTTGCTAAGGGGGAAGGCTCAGTGTGAGTGTGGTAAGTATGAATTAGCATTATGGTTTATGCAAATGAGGGGATTGATACTGAATCACAGATTTCCTCTCAGTGTTATCTTGCACCCAACTGTGTAGGTACACCAACACCACTGTATAAGTCTAAGAGGTGGAAAACCTCATAAGGGGGAGTGTCATGCATGCTTTAAGCTTATTGGAGCTGTGTGGCCTATGTTTGTCCTTAGATAAGCAAAGCTTAGGAAGGGGGTGTGTCTGAGGCTGCCTAACAGTGTTTACATTGACTAAACAGGTGTGTGTGCCATGCACTGGGTTTTAAACAAAAAAAATAAAACAAAAAGAAACAGGAAATAGCAGCTCTGTTCACATCTGACCACTGGGTATGTGCGGCTCACCTCGAAGCTTAAACAGGAAGGCAATGGGAAAGGAAAACATTAGTAGGAAGGTAATCAAGGAGAACTAGCATAGCTGGCAGGTTAAATGTATCATAATCAGCCAATTACACAGGCAACAACCCAGCACACTACTATAAAGTATGCGAACACCTTTTGTTCTGTTTTTTCCCACAAACTCTACAGCACTGGTTTACACAGGTGGGATCATTTTATCTGACAAAACTAACAAAATGTTATGGGCTGCTGTCGCTCTCATACATCAATATGTGCAAGAAGCTGAGGGTGGTGAGAATGTGAATGTTGATGACCATCCCACAGTGAAGAGGAGGAGAAGAGTGTACAGACTCAGGGTAACCTACCAGGGGCCACATGAGCTGGAGATATTGGAGCACTATAGGGTGGACAGGGACATTCTACAGCAAATTGTTGAGCTTTGCCGGCCCCGCATCACACACAGAACTAACAGAGGGGAACCCATCCCAGTGGATACGAAGGTATGTGTAGGCTTAAGAATACTAGCCAAAGGTACCTTCCAAAGGGCAACTGGGAATATCATTGGGATCTCACAGGCATCAGCATCCAGGGTACACTACCAGTTCCTGGATGCCATGTCAGCACATGCCAGTGAGCACATATATTTCCTCAACACCTGAGAGGCGTTGGCCAGCAATATGCATCTCTTCCACCAAATAGCAGAATACCCTGAGGTAGTGGGTGCTATAGACTGCACATACATACACATCAAAGCACCACCCAGTGAGCAGGGTAGGGTCTACATAAACCGCAAGGGCTTCCCCTCCATCAACTGCCAGGTCATGTGTGATGCCCAGGGCATTGCATTGAATGTGTGTGCTGGCAGCCCTGGGAGCTATTACGACTCGCACATCTGGCATATGACACAGCTGTACCAGTCATTTGCTAGTGGGGACATCTCATATGGCCACCTAGTGGGGGATTCTGGCTACACACTGGAGCCGTGGCTGATGACACCCCTCAGAAATGCACACACACTTGAACAAGAACTCCATAATGAGACACACACACAAACCAGAATCATAACAGAGTGTGTGTTTGGGATGCTTAAGTGAGAGTTCCGCTGCCTAGACATATCCGGTGGAGCCTTGCAGTACTCTCCAGCTACATGTACACAAATGTTCATAGTATGTGCCATGCTACACAATATGATCCTGTGGAAACAGCTGCAGCAGGAAGAGCATGGGGCAAGGCCACACAGCCCCCACCACTGCCAAGGCCATCACAGGCACAGACTGACTCAGAGGAGGAACTACCTGAGCCTGCCCATGTAGGCAGAAGGAGGTGTGCCCAGTATACCCAGGCCTTGGCAAAGAGGCAATGCATAGCACATACACTGACATGGTAGGGACCCAGGGAATGACACCTTTCTCTGATTCACACATACAGTAAAAGGGATGCCAAATATGACACTACCTGTGCTTTACCATGTATAGGGAGTGTACTATGTGCGTCCGACATAGTCAGCCCTCCAGCACCATCCACAATACTGGCCCAGCCACAAGATAAGTCACTCTTCCAATCAATTACTGAATTGAGTAGCATGTTCTCATAGTTGTAGCTATGGTATGAATGCGAGCATGCAAGGGAATCAGGTGGCTGAATGGGATGGCAGCAGATACTGGACACCTATATGGGCAGCATGAAATCCATAGCAAATACTGGTGTCAACATACTAGGCAGTACTAGACAAGGTGACAAATCCCACTGCCGTACATGTGGTGACCCAAATGTGTGTCCATAGGACACACATATGCATGTCACTGAGGCTCACATACCCACCACCAGCCTCAGCCAGCAGGACAGGTGTAGATGACCATAAAGAAAAGCTGTGCTAAGACCTCCAATTGATGACAATGGTGAACAGCCCTCCTCCAGACCTACACAGACAGACTACAACAGGTCAGGCAGTTGTATGTTAGTTCTGAAGGGTAAGAAGTCTGAAACTGAAATGTAGGTCAATAAAACCTAAGATCTGTACTCTACTGATATGCCTCCAGTTTGCATGATAGGTCAGAATACAATATGAAATGGAAGCCAACAGAGTACCTGAAATACCAGTACAGTCATTGAAAACATTTAAAGTCATCAGGTGTGCCCCCCCCCCCACAATCCTATGTAGAAATGCAGTAACATGTAAGTGTGAGGAGTAATATCAGTGGAGCACAGATTACCCAAGCTGGCCCAATCTACAGGATAGATTGTTACATGTTTACAATATGCAGAGATCTGTGTGTTAGGTTGTTGTATATTTAATATTGTCTGGAAGTAGTCAGCATGTAGGCATGGAGGGTTGTGTCTCGGTGGCCTATGGGCAGCATTGTGGTTAAGAGGGCCATGTTCTGACAACTGCAGTGCCAAACACAATGCTTCTCAGCAATACCCATGTCAGCAGTTGTCCATACTCACTGTCCAGATGTCAATATCTGTCACCATCCAAAAGATAGGCATGCCATGACCATGGGCACATACATACACACACACAGTACGACAGTACACAGGTGGAAGTACCCTAGACAGAGTGCATATAATGTAACCATCAATTGCACACAACTTTGGAATTGCACATACAGGTTAGCAACACATTAGTTGTCCATGTAGTATGGAATACTGATGTAGTCTGGCCAATCACTGGCAGACCACAAAAGACACAGTTATGAAATAATGAGAGACTGCCTATGTCCCTGCACAAGGCAGCATAAGGGGAATATCCCAGGTATATCTGTGAGTCAGCTGCAAGTAGTTTCCATATCACACATGGATTCAGCTCAGCCCAGTATTAGCCACAGGTTTATCATAGGTCATATCGTTGCTGTTGAGAATGAGTACAGTATGACCCCACTTTTGTATGGGAATAAGCAGAGAATGCAGCATGCTGAAGAGGTGTCCTATGCAGGTGTGTCCCTAGCTGTAAGCAGCACCCTGCCTGCATTCAGAAATGGATGAATATGGTCAGTAACTATTGCCATTAACACCTCACACACTTACCCAGTCACCCAAAGGGAATCCACTGGCTTGCAGCCTGGGAATGTATGAGTGATAGAATGCACTGGCCTGCTACAGATGGCCTGCATCACTACCACATGGCCTAGAATCCTCTGTCAAAGCCCAGTGCCTCACCCATAGTGCCAATGCATGGCATCTCGGGGGCTCCCAACTAAGTTTACAAATCCCAGTAGCATGCCCCCCCATGTCCTACTGCATGAAATGTGACCCAGTCAATAAATACCACTGGGATGAAGGGCCAGCTATAGGGATACTTCTCAGATATCACTTGCATAATGTTAAGAAGAGGATAGAATACAGAGTGGGGGGTTGTAGAAGCATGGATGTCATGGAGTGTGTGATGTCTGAAACTCTGATGTGTGCCCATACAACCCCTGCCTGCAATCCCAGTAATGGGTGGCTACAAACCTGCTCATAAACCCACAGTGTGAAGGGGAACTGACCAGATATATGAGCCCTGCCTCTGGGTAACCTGGGTGAATCTGTACAGCTGAGAGGTATGGCCTCAGCAGGATATAGCCATTCTGTTAAGTCAATATATGTACAAGAAGGGGATCCTCAGCCACCATAGTACCAAGGTGCTGGACCATTTATACAGACCTATCAGCAAGTGTCTGCAGCTACCCCTCCAGAATGGTATGAGAGTGGCAGAATGTGTAGGCTGCGGACCACAATACTGGACTCAGTTTCATTCATCTTGTATTTCCCAGGAAATAACTGTGAGCAAATAGTTATATCTGTCAGTAGTTGATGACATAATACATCACAGTGTAAAATAGTGCATATGTCTGAATATCTCTCCTAACACCACCTATGTAACACAAGCAGCACATACAGCAATAGTTACAATATCCCCCTGTCACCCATTGTGACACCATATTGTCAACCTATCTACAGATATCCTGCAGAAATAGGTTGCTAGCTGTAGACGTAGAACACCAAGCCCTGGACTGGAGTACAACCTTAACTGGAATGGATTCAAACACAATGCAGAAGGTCATATTGTGCATGCTCCTACACTTAGAGACATGAAGCCCATGTCTGACAACACAGTGGACTATACATATCTGTCATTCGCAGATGAATGTGCACACACACCAAATTGTACATCATTTATGCTTCACACACACATTGGATAGGCAAACTCATACATATCCAAGGCCAACACACTATAATATGTCAAACATACACACACAGAGATGTGGGGAAGAGAGCGTCAGACAGTGACAGAGAGAATTCCATTATGAGGCCTGTCCCACCCACTACACATCCAATTGGCCAATATCACATCATGTGCTGATGTTAATCACTGTAGACTTTCCTTTTGGTAGCCCTCAGCCCAACAGTGTATGTGGTGCTTGTGATAACTGTGCAACACGATAGTACAAATCAGTATTCATGTAGCATTGGTATACTCAGTCCTGTCAAATGTAAAGATGTGTGTGACTGATTGTGTGTGTGTGTGTGTGTGTGTGTGTGTGTGTGTGTGTGTGTGTGTGTGTGTGTGTGTTTCCAGAGAAATGATTTATGGCCCATTCACACACACTGCACTTCCCATTGCCCATGTTAGCATTCTTGCTGATGTCAGTCCCTTTGAAATAACCCTTTGGCCAAGTCTCAGCCCCATACGCTACGTGGTGCTCACAGTAAGTGTGTAATACTGTAGTGTAGCAAACTAGTTAGGTAGGAATTCCAATCCTAGACATAGCAAGTGTGTGTACATGTGTGTGTGTGTGTGTGTGTGTGTGTGTGTGTGTGTGTGTGTGTGTGTGTGTGTGTGTGTGTGGAGGTGAATGATTTTGAGGCCATTCACACTCACTATGCCTCCCATTGTTCTACTTTAGCATGCCTGCTGATGTCAGTCACCTTGAAATAACCCTTTGGCCAAGTGCTAGCCCTATATGCTATATGGCACTTGTGATAAATGTGTAATACTATAGTATAGTAAACTAGTTAGATAGGAGTTCTAGTCACAAACATAGCAACTGTTAAACTGTTTGTGTGGAGGTGAATGATTTTTGAGGCCATTCACACTCACTACACTTCCCATTGCCCTAATTTAGCATGCCTACTGATGTCACTCACCTTCAAAAATACCTTTGGACAGCTTTCCAACATATAAGCTATGTGGCACTTGCAAAATTGCATAGTATAGCAGGCTAGTTAAGTAAGGGTTCTAGTTCCCATCTTGGCAACAGTGATAATGTGTGTGTGTGTGTGTGTGTGTGTGTGTGTGTGTGTGTGTGTGTGTGTGTGTGTGTGTGTGTATGTGTGTGTGTGTGTGTGTGTGTGCGTGTGTTTTCTTGACACCTGATTTTGTGGCCATTCACACTTACTACACTTCCCTTATCCCACCTTTAGCACTGCTGCTGATGTCACTCACCTTCAAAGATATCTTTGGGCACCTCTTTCAGATATAAGCTCTGTGGTGCTTGTGATAACTGCGTGATATCATTATGTAACAAGCTAGAAAGGTAGGAGTTCTAATCCTGGCCTGGACAACAGTGGTAATGCTTGTGTAAAAGAGTGTGTGTATCTGTGTGGACATTTACACTTCTCTTACCACTCTTTTAGCACTACTGCTGATGTCACTCACCTTCAAAGATACCTTTGGACACCTAACCAACAGATGAGCTCAGTGGCGCTTGTGATAACTGCTTAACAGTGTAATAATAATACATATCTATGTAGGAGTTTGAAACTTAAGACTAGCAAGTGTGTGTGTGTGTGTGTGTGTGTGTGTGTGTGTGTGTGTGTGTGTGTGTGTGATTAGCCTGTGTGAGGATGATCCTGTAATAACAGGATCCATTGCGGTGTGTGTTTTGCTACATTATTATATTGAGGACCTATATGTCCCAATGTCTACATTACAAGGCCAACAGTTGACAAACACTGTAGAGGTTGTTGTAGACAATCCATAACCATAAATGTCTACTGCCATATGCAAAGACTATGTGACAGTATGGATTAGTGAACAATATAGGCAACCATTATAATACCCAGAGACCATTCTCCACCCACAGATCATACACAAATACACTTGGCTCTTTCTATCTTCCTTTCTTTATTTCTCTCTGTCACTCTCTCTCCCTTCCTCTCTGGTAGATGTGGAAAAATACATATTTTTTGAATAGGCAGCAACTTGAGTTTTATAGGTAATGCTCATGATCAGCCGATGGCCTGTGCATGAATTGGAATCCTCCACTTGCTAATTTCATGTGGAACAGCTGTAGTATCATTCCTACAACCAATTGCATGGAAACACACTCCTATAACTAAGCAGTTCATGTGGGTGTTGGCCCTTTTCCTTCACTGTGAGTTCTTCATATGGGTGACTGACAAACACCATCACAGAGGGCAGTTGAAAATACCTCTTACAGCAAACATTGTGGAGACAGGCCAATAAACTGGAGGGGGATGTTCCAGACATGTGGACAGAATGTAAATATTGCTGTTCTACATTTGAAGTAATGCTGGTTTAACAGGGTTTGTGTGGATATGGCTGTTCTGAATGATATAAAGTCTGGCATGTTAGTGTTATGTGCTTGAGAAAACTCTCACCTGTAGGGCTATCTGCAGACAGGCCAGAGTTTGGAGTCTTACATGTGGTGTGTTACTCACACATTTTCTGTCTTTATAAATGCAGTAGCATACTCTGATGATTGCAGTCAGTAAATGGTAACATCCACGTGTGTCACTGACTTCATATCCCTCAGGAGAGATATGTCACAACAAACCCTGTTACACCAGCAATTTTCTCAGTTCATCATAGCAATATGTCAATATTGGCCCTATGTTTGTGCTTCTGTCCCCCCAAGTCTGTCACTCTTTGTCCATATGTCATGCAGTTAGTAATGCTTATGTACTGTATATCATTATTTACTGGCATCAGTCCTGATATCAAGCCAATGATATATGAGACTGCCAGACATGTTATGTATAATAGGCCTTATATTTGAGGACAAAACCTGGACATTCTTTTTTAGTCTGTGCAGTAGTGAGGTCTGTGTACTTATGGTGATTGTTGACAGAGTGTCAGTATTGTGTAGCAGTGTATTGTGATGATGTTATTTGGCCTGTGTACAGACTGGGGTAGATGTCAATATTCTTGGTCCTGTTCTATCTGATGTTGCATGCTGCTCTAGTTTCTGGTTCCCAATCTGCTTATATATTTGTAGGGCCAGACTGAGACATGCCCCGTACCACAGTCAAGCATCAGACTACACTGGGAATTGGGCCAGTATATGTAGGGTTTGTGTGTGACTGGCAAATATGATCATGGGTTTTGTTCACACAGTCCATATACTGTACTATTAATTAGGCTTACCATAATGTGGCTGTGACTGTGTTGAGATTGATTGTGGGTATGTATTTTCACACTGGTGTATGTTACTCCATGCTATTACATGCCTGTAGTGCCTGCTATATTAGCAATTACATGTGTATTCCCCCATAGGTAAATTGATTTGGTGTTGTGACAGTCTGCCTGTAGTTTAGACAGTGCTTGGTGATATGCCTAGCAGCTCAGTGTAGTCACCCTAGTGTGATTTATATCCAGATATTTGTCAGATGTACTGTTGCCTGGCCACCATACGTGTTGTGTATATCTGAAAAAGCAGTGGAATGCTGTGAAGATGTATGTCACTAACTAGTGGGAATTATGTGGGCTTGGGACCTCTGCTCCTCCAGTTAATGCATGTTAGGATATACAGGAGGGTATGAATGCATCAACTGTGTGAGCTTATCTACTCCAGCATTTGTGATATATCCCCATTTTTCTGGCTTTAAACATCCCCTTTGTCAGTCTTGGTCCACATTTCTTACACTAAGGAGTTTTCTGTTTACCTCTCAACTGATCAGATTGTTTCAGACTGTACACGTTTATTTCTCATATGTCTGCTGTATTCCACAGGATCATTACTGTGATTTGTGTGACACTTCACTATGATAATTTTATGATGTCTGTCAGTAACTGATGGCGTACATGTCAGAAGACATGTCTGTTGACACAACCCCTGTTACTGTAGCAACATTCTACATTTATAACTGCAATACTTACATTATGTTCCCTTGCACTAAGAGGTTGAGAGTTATGGTGCTGAAGTATGTCTCCACCACATGTTATGGGCATATGTTATATCTATCTATATATATATATATATATATATATATATATATATATATATATATATATATAAATGGATCTACTTCATATGTTCGACACTTCACAATGCCGAAATTCATATGGCCGAGGCCACATGATTGACATTTGAAATGTTGAACATATGAAAACCAAAACAAAAAACCAACAAACACTTACCTAAACACAGCTAGCAGGGAGGAAAGCTCCCCTGCACCCCCCGTGAGGGCTCCACCCCCAGCCCACCCTGTAACATAAATATATCAACTCAGAGATCACACTACAGTGCAGGCACGTAAATCTTTCCATTCCACACTATACTGAGATGCCAGTTCCGCATTGTCGGCATTTCAAATGTCGATCATATGGTCTCAGCCATATGAATTCTGGCATTTTGAAGTGTCGACAATGTGAAGAGGACCCATATAAATATATATATGTGTGTATGTACATGTGTATGTATCTATATATATATATATATATATATATATATATATATATATATATATATATATATATATATATATATCTATATATATATATATATATATATATATATATATATATATATATATATATATATATATATATGTATCTATATATATATATATATATATATATATATATATATATATATATATATATATATATATACATATCCTTATGTGTAAACATGAGTTTTCATATGTTCAAACTGGAAAGGCCTCAGAAATACCTCACTAAAAGAATCACAGGCCTAAAGCAGATGCCCTACGCTGACCGCCTTAAACAACTCCAGCTATACTCTGTCGCATATCGTCTACTCAGAGGCGATCTCTGCTTAACATACAAGGCCATGTCAAACCCAGTGCTGCTGGACATGCTACACTTAAAGAAATCCCAATCCCTCAGAGCTACACGCTCCAGGGATCTAAACCTTGTCATCACAATAAGCAAAACATGCTGGAGGGATAGGTTCCTGACCCAGAGACTCCCCAGACTCTGGAATAGATTGCCCATACATGTCAAGCAGAGTGCCTCTTTGGACCTCTTCAAGAGGAACCTTGACGATTGGATGGGAGAAAGGAATTCACCCAGGGATCACACGCCAGCCTCTGCTAGACAGGGGTCCAGGAAAGTAAATAATGTGGGAAGAAATAGCCAGGGAATTGTTATGGCTAGGCTTGTATAGGCCCTAAGGCTGATAGCCTAGTACCAACCTATGAACCTATGAACCTATATTCTCAGATGTATCCCACCATATTTATCTGATATGCGTATATTCAGATATAAAAACATGACTGATTCAACACTATTTTCATTAACAAGTAATAAACAATTGTAGTAGTCACAACAGTTGTTCACTACTATTCAGTATGTGTACTGAATGATATATATGAAAAAGCAACAGACATTTTTAAAGCTCAGATGGCTTAGTGGTTAAGTGCTGTGACTATAGTCTATAGGGTCCTGGGTTAAAGACCTGCAAAGGGTGTTTATTTTGTTGCTAAGCAGAACAAGGACTGTTGGATACAGAGTGAGTAAGGCAGTTTTGAGCAGCTTTAACCGTGTTTTCATGTGTTTGCCCAACAGTAAGCGGTGCTAATGAATGGTTAAATGTATAGGCGCTTACACCATGACGGCTTTGCTTACCAGTGTGCAAATCTGCTTAGCATTTACATTTAAGGAATGGTTACGCCTGTTAAGTATAGCCTAGCCTTGGTAACCACTGATCACATTCCAAAATGATAAAATGTAATTAATTTGAATGTTAATTAAATTTAATTCCCTGCACATAAAATGCTTCTATGTGCTGTCATTACAGTAGCAAGAGGTGTAAGTATACTGTATGGGACACCTGGCTATACATGGGTAGTACTACAATATGTTCTCTTTGGATTTTTTTCATACATGGGTAGTATCCCAAGTTATATGCAGTCACACTTGCATGTTACACCAGTTACAATGCACTGGTTGACAGAAATAGTTTAACACATATGGTATCATTACGTTAGTACTTTTAACAGTGCTTTTTCAATTAAGAGTAGATTGCAGATTGTAGCACTGGAACCATACAACCCTACATGCAAAGCTGAACTCTGAGTACTGAGTATCTTGTTCTACGTGTTTGGGCTGTATGCTTATATGTATCTCCTATTGGATATTGATCTAATATGTTGATATTAACTGTAGACTACTATGTTCTTTGGACATGTCATTGGGGACTGCTGTCATGTAGTAAGGGCATACCTTTCAGTTTCAGACATCTGTCTTTCAATACATTCATCCTAATGCATAACCTGTTGGCTGTCTACTTTCTATCTGTCCTCTGTACAGATGTGCAGATGTCAGGTATTGCTACGGCCATACCAGTATGTAGGTGCCCACATTATATTGTGCTGTGGGCCTGGACACTGCTGATAGTTCCCACATATGGGACATTTCTTAACGTGTACCTTGCCCCATTTCCTTGCCTGTGTGAGGGACATTACAGAGGTGGTGGCCTACAGATTCACATACAGTGGGTGGCAATACTTCACAGGACAGGACATGTGGAGACAGCCAACCAACATGAGGGACATATCCCCAGATTTGTGAACAGATTCTATGTCATCAGTGCTCATACACATGGTGGAGTGATAGCTTGACAGGGTTTGTGTGGACATGCATTTACTGTGTGACGTCACAACTCACAATAATATGTCTCTGACATACCTCTCCACTGGCACACTGTCGACAGACTGGCCACATGTCTGCCTGTCATGTTTTGTGTGCTCATGACACAGTTGGTGTCCTTGGTATATCAGTTGTGAACTCTGGGGAATGCAGTCAGTAATTACTCACATCTATTGGTATTACCAACATCCTTTTCCTCATTAAGGATGTTACAACAAACCCAGTGACATCTGCAAATGTCTAAATGTATGACAGGAGTATGACCGATCTACCCCTGTGTTTGTGCCTCTGTTCCCACCTAGTGATATAGGGGTTTGGAGAATGTTATGAAAGGCTTTGGCAAGATCAATGTAGGCTGTAGGTGTCACCTTGCCATCATCCAAATCTCAGCTGACTGACGGCAAGAGGTTGACCAGGTTGTTGACCAGGTTGAATTAGCAGGTATGACCTACCCTTCACAAACGTAACCTGCGTGGAATCCTGAGTCTTCAGATTCCCATATCCATGTTTATTAGGTGCATGATGATGCATTCCATAGCTTCAAATAACAGACTTGCCAGGCAGTTGGGGCCGTATTTCCCAGGGTCTGTAGTTCCACCTCATTTGTGGGTAGGGGTGAGAGTAGCAGTGCACAATTCAGTAGGGGCAATGTCTGAGGTGATGCTGTGCTTTAACAGGGCACACAGGTAAGTGCCAGGTCACTCTGTAGTTCATGTAGAACACAGCCAGGGATATGGGATATTCTCAGGTCCCATAAAGGCTGTATTCATGGCCTTGGACAGTGGTGTTGTAACCTGCGCTCCAGTAATACTGGGTGCCTGGTGGTGTACTGGTATTGTGACTGGTCCTTTGGAGGGGGGGTACTGTTTGGACTCAAGATGCCAGACAATATATTGGCATTACTTGTTGGCTCAGTCTGGGAGGTACCATTGTCTAGTTGCTCAGAACAATTCTTGGTATTGCCATGGAGATTCTTTACATAACTGTATGAGGCCTTGTGGTTGTTGTCTTTACTATGTGCTCCAAGTCTGTTCTCACAGCTAACTTTGTAGTATTTGATGAGGGATCTCAACTATTCATTGAGGCTGATAAGGGTTTATTTCCTGTCTTGGGACTTCATCTTATTCCACATCAGTTATCTCCTTCTGTTGTACAGTTTCTTTATGACAGGTGACCACCAGATCAGCTTCCTTTTATTGGAGGCGAGGGTCCTGGTTGTATTGGGTAAGGTGGTATCCATGCATTTGTGTATGTGTTCATAATGCATTGTTGTTTGATTCAGCTGTCATGCAACTAGTCTCCATTTGCATGGCTGCCATGAGGTTAGTCACCTCTGCTTTTATGAGGCCATAGTTAGTTTTAAAAAGGCTTTTCATGGTGGTTACCTGAGCAGTGGGGGGTAGGATGGCTGTGGATTTCCAAAGGTCATTACTTTGTGTTCAGATATAACAAGTGAGGTGTTGACTATTGGTGTAGAGCAACAGTCATGCATGTTAGTAAGGACCAGGTCAATGTGATGGCCATGTGCATCGGTACATGAGTAGCTTTCCCACTTAATATTGAGGTAGTTGAAGTCAACCAACATGAGAGTGTTAGGATGGAAACTAATATTCTCCAGGGTATTTATGGACATGGAGTGTGAGTCTTGGAAAATGTATGGAGACCTATCACAGGTTACAACCTGAACCACTGTCTTACCCAATGTCAGCTACGCCTGCAGGATCTGTAATGCATAATGTCAGTGTACCACTCTGGAGGTGTGTGCATCCTTTATGATTATGAAAATACCACCATCTTTGCAGCTTCAGTCCACGTTCTGCAGCCAAATGTTGTTTAATTACATATAGGCTGTTACTGCAGGGGTGCTTCCTGCTGACTTTATCCTGGTCTCTGTTACAGCACACATGTTATTCTTCCCCATTTTAAGGAATACTTCCAGTGAGTGAGTTACCAGATGTAGAATTCTAGTGTGCAGCAGCATGATCCCTTGATTGCCATGTCTTTGTAGCTGTCATAAATTTCTGTATATTGATATATATATATATATATATATATATATATATATATATATATATATATATATATATATATATATATATATATATATATATATGTGTGTGTGTGTGTGTGTGTGTATGTATGCATATATGTGAATATGACTGTGGAGGTATATCTCGCTATGTATATATGTATCATGTATATATTTGCCCACATATATGCATCCCCATACATATATACATGTATATGTAGACTTCCTGACTGATTCTACAGATTCCTTTCCCTACTGTTGGATGACTGTACTAACTGATATGTTTGGGATGTCATCATTATTTTGTAGGTCTCAGATGGTGTAATGGTGCATTGCTTTGATCATTGTTTACAAGTCCCTGGGTCCAGTACTTGGCAGGCCTTATTATGCATATATATGTATATATATATATATATATATATATATATATATATATATATGTGTGTGTGTGTGTGTGTCAATATATATATATATATATATATATATATATATATATATATATATATATATATATATATATATATATATATATATTTATATATATATATATATATATATATATATATATATATATGTATATACATGTATAAATACAATTTCCCTACTGTTGAATGACTGTGCTGCATGATATGTTTGAGAAAACATCAGACATAGCTACAGCTCAGATGGCTTAGAGGTAAATTGCTATGGTGTGCAGGGTCCTGGTTTCAAGACTTGCAACGGCTGATTATTTTGTTGCTGTGCAGAACAAGGGCTGCTGGATACAGAGTGATTAAGGTACTTTTAAGCAGTTGTAAGTGGGTTTTTGCATGTTTGCATGGTGGAAAGCAATGCTAACTTCCAGTTAAATATGCTTACAGACAGCCTTAAAAGTGCTTAATCTGTGTAGGCATTGCTTAGCGCCATGCAAACAGGCTTAATCCCACTTACTCCTGCTTACCCCTGTGCTAATTTCTTTAAAAGAACAGAAAAAAGGGGTGATCGGAAAGTGGTGAAATAGGGGGCATGCAGAGGGAAAGACAGTAGGGAAAGTAGCTAGAAATGTGCAGTACTGGGGTAGAAAAGGTCCATAGCTGTCCATTTCTTCTACAGCAACAGCTCTGTATACATACTGAATTTTGAGGAATATTTGGACACTCAAACCCTGAGAGTCAGGTGAGGACAACAATAATGTGTTGTAAAGCCAGTTAGACAAGATTACATGTGTCTAGTGGACACGTGTGAGAAATGGACAGCGATCTATGGGGTGAAATTTTTGGGGGGGAACAGATTGCCTTTTTTTATTTTTTAAGGTGAGAGTGGGATATGGGGAAGGATAGTAGGTATATATGGGGAGGTAGGTTGGGTAGGAAGACAGACAAGACATCATATAGGGGCAGTATATGACACATATGGGGATAAACACCTTGGGCGGGGAGGGGTGTTTGGAAATTGGAATCCCATGAGCTCCCAAATGGAAATAGTGGGACTGAGTTCCCCACCAATGGGCAGTCACCACTGCACCTTCATGGCCCCGAAGGTGGCTGTGCTGGGGGCTGAGCAGGAAGTGCAGGATGACCCTCTAATTGCACCATGTGGCTCTCAAGCTGGCATTGTAGATCTCCAAACTCCTTTTGGAGCTTGCTATGCACCAGTCCCTGGACCTGGCTTCGGGCGACTGTATCCTGTTTGCGCCCACTCCCACAGAGGGATGAGCCTCATCCCCTGAGGTGGTTCCACCTGAAGGTGGTGCAGGACCAGAGGATGAGGAGGTCCCAGGGTGGGTCCCAGACATGCTGGGGCCCGGTGCCACAGCCAGATGAGGTGGGAGAGGTGGGTCCGCTGGGACCGACCTTCCCAAATGTGCTATGGTGCTGCAGTATTAGAACATATGTGGGTTAGTAATAGTCAATACAACCCAGGATTAGTTATAACAGCATGCATAGATATTCCCATTAACCCAAAACAACAGATCTGGAACAGTTGCATAGCAAAAGAACACATGCATATAGGGAACCACAGTGGCCATTACAGTGGCATGCAGGTTACACTGATAGCAACAGTCCACCAATGATAGTATTTCAACATGGAATATTAATAGAAACACATTTCCATATTTGTTGAACAATAGGACATATGTCCCAACAGTAGGTTGGGTGTAAAACATACCCATTGATTTGTGTTTAGATTATTGTTGCAAATATGGTGGGGGGAGAGAGAGATGTGAGTTAACAACTTGTATATCCTTGCATGACTCACAACTTTAATGATCATTGCTCTAATCATTACTCTACAGGGATTATTACAATACCCTATGGCCTTGGTTTGGGCAGTGGTATGTTTGTACACAGTGTATACTTCAACCAGCTTATAGCTACATTCTACTTCTCTGGTTGACCTGTGGGAGGAATGTTTGTTAACACTACCTGACTGCTTCTACACATATTCCCATCCTCCTAGTTAAAATTATGCTAGCATACAAGTTACTACCACTCATGGGATTTGAACCATAGCTGTGTCTACTAAAAATGCAACAATGTGGGTTTTATTAGAGGGAGCTATTTAGAAACTGCTGTCTCTTCCTTCAGTGTTTTCTGTCTAACTCTCTCTAGGTTGTACAATCTGACCTTGTAATTACAACATTCTTGTACAGACATTCCTAGACATATTTTTTATGTAGCACAGTATGAGAAACAGTAGTTGATACATCAGTACTATTTGGATATCAGATCTTGGTGAATCCCACTTGTGAGGCCATACAATACCAGAGTAAACACAACCAGTCCAGGATTTACAAATTTATTGCCAGGCAATTACAGTTTTATTTAAATATGACCTTCATGGGTCTATTACTGTCATATTGTCTGGTTTATTCAGTAGAAACCATGCATATTTTTATACTGCCAGGTGACATTTTACTCTTTTTATTTATTTGGTATGACTACTACAAGCAGAATTGTTACTCACCAGACTCGCAATGCAGCCTTTGCAACCTGCTGGCATTGGGCTTCCTGGTTCACAGCCCACTCAGCTGCAGCTATAATGAAAATAGAGTAACACTTATGCATACCTACCCATCACATACACAGGCACGACTTTGATAAACAGTTATTACTATGAATATTTTCACACTCTTGGGACATCTCCCCTCTGTCTTGCTTCTTGGACCCACTGTTCCTAGAGCTCCCTCTTCCTCTGTTTTAAGTTGACATAGTGGTGCTGGACCTGTTCACCAGTCTGACAGATCACAATGGCACTGACAAGATCACAGACAAGACTTTCCCAGGCTTCTTCTTTATATTGGGAGCCCTGGTACTGGGCCTGCAGCAGTCTCATGTCATGTTCTTTACCAGGAGTCCTACCATGATCTTGGATTTTTGTGAGCCCCAGCACTGCACAAGAAAGTGAATGGCCTCTCCAAGACCTCCCATGCTGCCTACAGTGGAGAGCTACAACCAGTTATGAGCAGTATTACCACCTGTGGGGTTTAAATATGGCTGATTTCCCACCCTTTGCCATGATTGGATGGTTTTGAAACTGCTGAGCTAAGCTAAGCTATGGGCAAACCTGCTTAGCTAAGGTTAGCAGTGTTTAAAGGGACAGGTTCAGCATTGCTTACTAATGGGCAAATCCACTTAGCTGAGCAATTCATTGCTTAGTATTCATTTGTACACAATGCTTACACCCAGTCAGCATAGCTGTGCAATGCTTAACATTGCTTATGTTTTATTATATTGGTCTACCACCTGTCTGTGATTGATTCATCATTCATTACATAATTTATATTTATTTACCTTCGCTGACATCCCCCAATGTACTGTAATTAATTTATTCTTGTGTGACTATATTGTATGGTGCACTTGTGTTTATATGGGGGTTTCACTACTTTATTACACTGACACCTCACATCTGGGCCTAATACACTACTCTGGTTGAGAAAAATATGTTACTTCTTACATAAATATACAAAAAATTAAAATTGTAATGTTAACACTTACAAATGGCTTTAGTGAGACTCAAACCATGAATGATTACATACAAGGCATACACAATAACCACTACACTATTGCACTTATGCTTATGCAGGATATCTATTGCTTTTTAACTTATCTTGCTGTTTCAACTGGGCTAAGTGTAGCTAAGCAAATGCACACCTGCGCAGCTGTAGTTAAACTCTATTGCATATATAAATAAAATAATGTATTTATTGTGTTTTTTAACTTGTACCCTTCAGAATATCTATGCTAATGCTGAACCTGTTATTCTATCAACTTTCTAGGGATGGTTGTCTCTTATGGCTTTGTCCAGATTCCTTACTCTGATGGGTTGGGATGTGTGCGCTATGTGTTTATGTTAAACTTGTTATTCTATTAACTTTATGACTTGGTAGGGACAATTGTCCCTTATGGCTTTGTCCAGATTTCTTACCCTGACAGGTTGGGGGTGTTATGAGCATTTTAAATTGCTGAATGGCAATTCTGGAGTGCAGGGGATATGTGTATTGTGAGAGCTCTGCTCTCAGACACACCCCTGTATCTGTACACAGAACCATGTCTGATTTACAGCATGGCAGCGCACCTTCATACATATGCATGACGTGCTTCCATGCTGCACAGGAACGGTCCCTGCCATGCAGGAATAACTTCTTCCTGCATGGCTGCTTGCTGAACCTGGGGGTGTATATATAAACTTTTGAGCTGTTGAATGTATTACATTGAAACAAACATCTTTAATTATTTAGGTATGCTCAGCTGGCCTCCCCACATAGAGCAATATATAATACATCAAAAATATAATATATAGGTCTCTGATCTGATAGCAAAACATCTTTTCTCTTTTTACTATTTCTGTATGTCTCAGTCATTGTTTTGTATTATTATTATTATTATTATTATTATTATTATTATTATTATTATGTATTTAAGCCTGGCTTGTTCTGTATGATTATTGCTCCATATTACATGATGCGTCTTATAGATTTTCTTCTTGAACATTTACTGTAAATGGATTAAATCTGTTTAGACTTTGTCAGTAATTCAAATAACTAAATAAACATATGATCATGGTATCATAGCAATTACAAGGCAAATAAGTCTAGAAACCATTTGATCCTTGCCAATATACACCCAGATTATGTACTCTCCACCACTGGATGGCTAAATCAAGTCAGGATATGAATGAATATGCAGATATCTATCCAGTTGTAAAGGTTCATTTTGCAGGATGTAAGAGCAAACCAAAGACATTTTTCCAGAGATAAGCAAAACATTGGGTAATATAATTACCACTCCAGCATGTAATATTTACAGGTGATTTAAAATTGAAGTCCAAGTGTTTGTGGAGATGTTTGTGTTTTGGAGATGCAAGAAATCAGGGAGTGTTAGTACCTTAATGGCATGGAATATAAGGCACAGATTTCCATATAGGAATCTACAAGGGAATCAAGTATAGG
The DNA here is from genome assembly GCF_019279795.1 of Protopterus annectens. Classification (NCBI taxonomy): domain Eukaryota; kingdom Metazoa; phylum Chordata; order Ceratodontiformes; family Protopteridae; genus Protopterus; species Protopterus annectens. The sequence goes on from NC_056741.1 coordinate 963,779,131, forward strand.
CAGAGGGCTTCAAGTCTGTCCTTATAACTAATATTTTTAGTTAAGAACCTTTGGCATCATTCTAGCTTTATAGTTGGCTTAATTTGAACTAGCTATAGTGGGAAGATAACTTCTTTCAACCAAGTTGAAATGCCTTTATATATCAATCGTGTTACATTAAAGAATGTCCTGACTACCAATTCTACATATTTGTCAAAGAGAGGGAGTTGTCGATCAATGTGCCAAGGTCCATTGACTATGATGGCTGTTTTTTAGTGAAGTATTGACTACGCTGTAGACTATGGATGAGAGGTATTTACAAAGCATGACAACACTATACTTTTTTGTATTTAATTTTAGCACTTTTTCAGTATATCATTGGCTTTTAAGAATTAGTTTTTGTTGAAGGAATTCCATATCCAAGAGTGGTTGGGTATGGGCTCCGTGCCTACAGGTATCAGCAAACTTAGTTAGCCATAGGTTTAGGTTTGCTGATTTTAAAACTATTTAAATGTTCATTGTCATATGGGTAACTATTCTGATGAAGTCCTAATACTTACAGAAGAAACTGCTTAATTTAGTAAAATTGTGTTACATGGTGTGACCGGGACTCCATGCGTCTACTTTTTGGAAGTTGGAAATAAGATAAGTATATGCTAAACAGGAGGACCCATAGTACTTAGCTCTGAGGTACATCATTTTTTGCCTTCTTACTTTTGTTAATGACATCTGCCGCCTTAACTGTATGGGTTCTGCCGTTCAACCCATTTGCTATTTACCTTACTATATAAGGGTCTATATTTAGGTCTCAGTGTATTTACAATACTAGCATAGGAATGGTATTGAATGCCTTGGGTATATCAAGATAAACCATGACATTTTTTATACTGTAGTCAATGAAGTGGATATTTTTCATTCAATGGCTTGCAGATTAGACTAGCTATCCTAATAGGTCTATGCCATTCTATACACTTCACAGACATAGCCTGTGGCTAAGTTTAAGTTAGACATGCTCAAAAGGGATCCCATGAGGACACGTTTGATGTTATTTATTAAGTATCCAGGTAAATTGTCTGCAACTAGGGTACAGTTACAACATGTTCCTTAATGCTGTTTGTGGGTGTAAGGGACTCAGGGATTTTCAGAATTTCAGTTACTGCTTCTGGGATAAAGTTGGCACTAATTGTATCTGTAAGAATGTCAGTCATATCTTTAGGTGTACACTACATTATTCCATTATAAATTAGAACACTGTTTGATTTTATTTTGTAAACTATTTTTATAATTTAAGAAGGATTTATAATTATTCTTTGCTTCAGCCGCTAGTTTCAGCTTATATTTTATCTTGATCTTTATTTATTTATTTGTTTGTTTGTGTATTTATTTATTGCTGTTTTTTTTTGACAGATTGCTTATTGTTGGTAAATTTAGATTTGTTGTTATAAGACATTTGAAGCTTTTTTTTTTTTTCTTATACAGCTTGATTATGTTGGTGGACCACCAAGTTGGTTTGTTTTTAAATATTCCATTATATATTGTTGCAGTGGGCACTGCCAGATCTATACAATTTTTTATGTGGTAGTAGAACACCTTTTTCTAAGTAACAGCTGAGATTACACGGGTACTAATGATACAAGTAAAGTTTGAGAATTCATTATAGAGTTTAAGTAGGTTTGTCCTTCTTAGGTCCTTAATTTTACAATTCTTTATGTGGGGGGAGGGGGACTTGAAAGTATTAGGATAATAATTTATGGTCATATTTAACCAGGGATAGAGACAGTATTAAGATGGTACATGTGTGGGGCTAAGTTGGTAATGTTAAGGTCTAATGGGCTGGTTCACTGTTGTTCTAAGGAATTATCATTAATCAAGTTTTAGAATTTTTGAGCATAGCTGATGTCTAAGATATAGTTGCAGCAGTTTATTGATAGATAATTGAAGTCAGCCATCATAAAATATACTTTGCATTATAGACAGTTCAGTGAATGAATTAAGGAATATTTTGCAGTTGTCTGGGTCATGGTAAATATCCTATTGGAGTGATAACGTGTTTTATTTAGGGTGAGTTAGAAGACATTGGATTTGATTTGTGGGTCTAGAGTAGGGATCTGTAAGCATGGAGCTAGTGTGCAACAGAATAACCAATTACTAGGACATTTCTGTTTGTACTGATGGACTTAGTAGTAGTGGATGGTTCACAGTCTGCAGTGTCACGACTCATTACTACTTGTGGGATGATAGTGTTATGTTAGTAGATTTCTGTTGTTAGTAGATTTCTGTTGCGACTGTCTTTCAAGTTTAAGGACATTTGGGAAGTGACTTTTTTATCAGACTCATATGTTCCTTTGTTCATGTGGAGGTATGGGTGGTGATACATAGTGCTGGCAGGTCATCCTTTTGGTGAGAGGGTGGCCTCTGTAATATGTAGACACCTGCATCTCTGACAGATTATATTCTGCATGTCAAGGAGTAGTTTATTGTTTGCATTTGTTAATTACTATGATAATTAAGAACACAAAGTGCCATGAGGATACCAGCAAAATGGATAATATATGTGTGGCCTTCCATGTTGGTCATGTAGATCGATGTCTTACAATGTGCAAGTGTATACAAGTGCATTGATAGCAATTTAGTCAATAAGTAAAAGGGTTCCTAAGTACAAGAGGTTACAATAACCAAATTGGTAGTGACTGTAGTAGTAAATAACCTACAATAAGTTTAAAGCAGCAAAGTGTGTAGGAACAGCAACAATATGTGCATGACCATAACATCATCAACTACAGTAAGAAGCTGAAAGACCTCAGCCATAGAGAGAACTGTGCAGTAGCAATAGTCAAAGAAGACAGGGTCAGCAACTTTAGCAGTGACATAATAGCTGGCAGTGCACTCATATACAACAGTGTTATGTTGCTCACAACACAGCTAAGGACAGCTATAAGCAGAAAAATCTGCTAATAGTACCCTGTGGCTTACAGAGCAGCTAAGAGCACCTACTACTTCATGAAGGAAATGACAAGTAGAGGCAATTAAATACAATTCACATGCATCTATGGAATGCTGGTGTCTGTACCACTGTGCTATGCACAGACATGCTGAATTTATAACAGCTCCATAAAGCCATGACATGCTCAAAAGACCACAGTGGCCAATAGCAGTCATAGCAGCATTGATGTATAAAGCAATTAGAAGCCTAGAAGGTGATGCGAATAGAAAAGAAACAACAAACAATTTCAGAGCAAGATTACTTAAAAAGCACAATGTCAATGTACAGATAGCATGGTATACACAAATAATGTGAAGATAGTGTTGCAGTCAAGTCGAGTAATTCAAGCTACAGTCAGGAGCGTTCTTTTCATTGTTTGTCACCAATGTGCGTTGTTCCTTTTCTGTTTATTCTCTGTCATTTCTCATGCTGGCCTATCTGGCTCTTTGCAAATCACTCTACTATGTATTTATCCTGCAGCTATAGTGTTTCTGAACAAGTGAATGTTTATATTTTACCTGATATGTATACCTTTTAGAAGTTCATACTCTGGGTTAATGTGTATATCCTGTTCTTACATGTTAAATATATCAAGTCACAGTCTGGGTCCCCAGCTACATTAGGACTATTGTAGGTCACCATAAACTCTGCGTAGTAAGCACTTTGCTTTAAATGGGCACAAGCATCCTGCACAACTTATCATACATACTATATGCACCTCTGTGACCTCTGTATTGACTTTCATGTATTCATTCATTCATTCATTCATTCATTCATTCATTCATTCATTCATTCATTTATTACAATTTTGAAAACAAAAACTACCGAGCAGAAAATATGTATGACTGTATGAATATTAAAGCAAAGATCCATACAAATCTTGCAAAAGAAGGCAACTTATTTGACATAGCAGGTCCAGCACACTCAGAGAAAGAGAAGTCTGATGACAATACTCTTCTTGTTTGCCATTGCCATGGATCACTATGAAAGGGAACTGGTCATGGGGCATTATAAGGACATTTTACCAGTAGGACATTTTTAGAACCACTGGGTCAGCCAGAAGAGAGGCTACATTATAGCCTGTGTGAAAAGGCTTAACAGTTTTAACTCTTTTATTACTTCAGTTACGAGGAGCTAAATCTCAGTAGCAACTGCATATTATCAGTAATTTATTTTAACAGATGGCACAAATTGAGGACAGACTATTCTCTAAGGGGGGCTTCACTTTGCCCTGACAGGGCAGAAGGGTAGTGAATGAAGTAATAATATTGTAGATTTTTAAAAATGCATCCATTCTCTTTATATGACATCGTTTATGATTTATTTCCCACAAATGAGACTAACAGACAACACCACATTATATAATTCAGCACTGCAATTCTTTTCATAAGTCCATTTGCTATCAAAATGTAATATCCCCCCCATCTTAGCTCTTTAAAATTGCTGATTTTTTCACTTTTATTATCAAATATGGATATTAAACTAACAGGACTGGCAATATTCATTTAATCTTTCTTGAAAACAGATAAGAGAAACAGAAATAAATAGATAGATAGATAGATAGATAGATAGATAGATAGATAGATAGATAGATAGATAGATAGATAGATAGATAGATAGATAGATAGATAGATGATAGATTGTTGCTTCTCAACAGGTAAGATCAGTTTATTTCTGAAACCATTCTCATGCTTGTAACCAGTTTTAATGCCAATTCTGTTGCTCAAATGGAATATTTCTGTAGTATGATGTCATAGAAAGGATGCTACTATTATTATTAATGGAAAATGAAATATTCACTCACTGGAATGAAAACACACAAGCACACACACACTAAACAGCTAAAGTTCTTTAAAGGTAAAATACTCTTGCAAAACCTCCTTAAATACGTGGTCTTCATAATAACAATAAACCTTCATTGAAGACTGGATTAATTGATCATTTTGTCCCTGTGAAATGTGGTACATGACTTTACAGTAAAACATATAACTTTTAATGTATTGTGATAAGCAATTAAATTCATTGTGGACATTTTGAAATAATCTGGATATCAAAACATTTCTACTTCAATAAGCATACCAAGGGTAGAGGCATTAAACAAGGTTCAAATCATGTGTGTGTGTGTGTGTGTGTGTGTGTGTGTGTGTGTGTGTGTGTGTGTGTGTGTGTGTGTATGGGTGTACATGAGTTGTCTAAATCCCACATCATCCAATCTCAGTTCATCGACACTCAAAATATCAAAATTGCGCTTCATCGAACCAGAGGCTCAAGGAAGATTTTCCCACAGTAAGTAACTTGTTTTGTGAAACAGTGAAGTTTGCCCTTTTCCCAACTGTAGTGAGATCTCCGAGTTGGTATATTTAGTTAGAGAGGTGTGTTGGGGGGGTCATAGCCCAACCCCACCTGGGAGGGTTAGGGATGGTGTGGTTTAGGTTTTGTTTCTTTTTGTGTAGCTGGTTACTTACCGTGGAAAAATCTTCCTTGTTCTCTTGCTTAGATGAGATGTGATATCAGTATTTTGAGTGTCGATGAACTGAGATTTGATTTTGTGAGATTTTGATGAAGTCAGGTAGATCCATGTATATATAAGCAGCTACTGATGAAGTATAAGACATGATGATAATAGTCATATTTTAAGGGAATAAATATCAGACACAGCTCTAATAAGCAAAAGTGCACCCTCAATTTTCTTGCTTAGAAAATATAAATAGCTTCATACGTTCAGGTGTGTACTAGTCTAATGGCCCTGGAGCCTATATAAACTTAGCCCAAGAAGATTCCCTGACATCATGTCACCCAAAGTTAGTTCCCAGTCCCCCTGTCAAGCAAGGCCACTAAAGTGATCCCCGGGGTGATCTTCCTATAAATAAAATAAAAAAAAGAAGAAATATGTCAAAGACACAACTGTCCCAAGACACCTTCCAGAAGCCCTCCTGTTCTTGATCAAATGTTTTGTGAATGCAAACATGAATAATACTCTTCTCCGTTATTAACCAAAATATGTAACAAGGCAGTGCCTTCTCAGTAAACCAAATGGAATAATAATGCACTGAGTCTGCTATGAGGGCTAATTAGACAGAGGATAAAAATAGTACTTAAATACCAATTATGCTTAAACAATTGTAGCTGATTCTTCAGATTACTCCATCTGTCTGTTTTGCAGTATTAGATTTTCTCTATAGAATGGCAAACATATATTAAAAAATTCAAGTGAAAAAATTAGATTAATATTCATAATAAATAAAATGTAGTTAACAATGCAGCTCCAGTTTAAGCATTAAACAACTGGAGTTTTATGTTTCTCTGCATTTCTCCATCTCAGATTTGCATCGGTTTTGTTGCCATGGTTAGTAGTCCATCTAGAGAGGTATTTTAACTGGAATCAGCAAAGTTTAATTCCTGCTTAAGATACAGCTTTGTGTTTTGGTGCAGATACTTTCCTAGGGATTCAGAAAGAACCCCACATCTATCATTAAGGACAGCAGTTAAAAGGCTCTGTTTCCATAATGCAGTACTACTGTATTCAGAGAAACAACCTCAAAGAAGAAAGACTTCATTATTTGCTAATTTTCATGTTTCTGAATTGCTGTTAACTAGCACAAGTCCAGGTCAGCATTTTCCTGCCATAGTTAACAGTGGCAGCTGATGCATTGTGCTAGCACAGGCTACCCCCAAATGCAATACACCCCCCTAGCCCCCCACACACAAACACTACATACCCCATACCTGTCCCTGTGTTGTCATAACATTCCCAATGAATCATTTTTCCTGCTGTGGTGAATCATGGATAATTACAGTCACTTAAGAATTCCAGAAATTAGAGCTTCACACTTCATATCATTCAGTAAATGCACAGTAGTGCAAAAGCTATTATACTAGTTGTAAGAATACTCAAAAGCTACCCCTCTTTCTCCCACCATTACATTTGGCTTTGTGTTGATTTCTTGTACTATGAGGTTGAGAGATATACCTAATGTTCCCTGCCTCTCTCCTGCATAAGTCACAAAATGATGCAGCCTTTGAATAATGCCCATGATGCTCAATATATGTAAGAAAACCATTGTTCTGCTAACTTATCGCTTAGAGAAGTGGGTTAAGACTGATGTTTCCCATGACAGGGAAGATGGGTTCAAAACACTCCTTTCTAGTTTATTTATTTTCCACCCAAGGTCTTATTTTTTTACATTACATATGTGGTGTCTAGTGGTGGTGCTGATAACTAATACCTTCTGAGGGAGGTTGGAGGGTACACAGTTGGAATTATTTTAGTGCCTTTATGGCACACAACTGATAGTTTACCTGATGTCTAGTGATTCCTGGTCCAATTTATTTTTCTTTTTTCTTCTTTTAATTATGTGCTATTAAGGCACACTAGAGTATCCCTGCAGAGTAGTGTATCCCTACCTATGTTATGTGCAAGTGTCATCATGGCATAAGATGCAAGTATAATCCCTGGTGGCTGGGGTTGCCCTTGACCCACATTATATGTTAGTGCTGTTATAGCACGAGATGCAATGGTAGTTCTTGGTGCTAGAATTCTTCTATCCTACATCGTCAGTGATATCTTTGGTGTCTAGTAATTCAACTTCCATTCACCATTAGATTTATGTGTTGCTAAGCCTCAAGATGACAGAGATATCCCCTGGTGTCAAGTGGGTCTCCAACCCCTAAGTGCCATTAAGACACAGTAATCTAATATTATCCTTGGTGGCTAGTGTTCCCACAGCATAATGTTGCAGGCTTTATACTTTAGTATAGGACTCTGTGTAAAAGTATAATAGCCACCCCAATATACACAGACACACACACATACACACACACACACACACACACACACACACACACACACACACACACACACACACCAAAACACATCTTAACACTACCTGACCACTAAACTGCCCAGCACGTACCTATACCATAATGAATGAACAAGGCCTTTTGGCCATGTTCATTACCATGAATTCCTTTAATAGGCTATGTTACTTTTCACAACTGAGTGATTCCGTTCAGCTGCATAAATTATTTTCCTCAGGCAGTTCTAGAGTAGAAAACATAGTTAATTACCATACGTAACTCCCCCAAAATCTTCCACTACCATCTATCATGGCCACAGTGACAGTACAACATGGTGCAGCACCATATTGGGGATGTCTCTTAATATAAAAAAGGAACCCTCACGGTAACATTTCAGAATTTGTGAAAAAAAGTTCATACAGACTATAAGTAGACTTTGTCACAGCCGCATAAGAATAATAAAGCAAAGCATTTATTTCAATGGTCATGCAGAGTGCAAATGAATTATTTAAATCCAGTGAAAGAAAAATAATTATACCAAATGACTGTAATTAGAAATGTTAGTGGGTAAAGAAGTTCACCTGTTACCTGCACAGAAGCCTTGTTTAAGTGTATCATAATAATTATTAATGGGCACATCTTGCTTTATTTTATTTTGTTTTATTTTGAGTAAACAATATTCTTTGGTGCTAGATCCATTAATATACAGTTTGTGTTGCATATGGGCTTGAATAAAGAATTAACCAGAAACTGTTGAAATAAATTCTCCATACTCAAAATCCTTTACATAGTATATGATACGTTATACATAATGTAGTTAAACTTCACATCAGGGGCTTTACAAAAAGAAACATAATTTGCCCATAGAATAAAAATGCTGTGAAGTGCAATATTTCAAATGAATTTAAATACAGGTGTAGCTGCCCATGTCTCATGCAATTGTGCAAAGTAATTTCCATAAATGGCTTCATTATAATCGGTTAGCAGTTTTGGAAAAAAAAATGCTTCAGTGATTAACTCCATAAAGTACTTAAAGTGCCAGGACCATAAAATGCTGACGTTTGCTTCCATTTGATGGAGATGAAGCATTATGCCTGTAAACCTATTAGTCCCTATCATACTTGTACATGTTGGATTATGTGGTTCAAAAATTCTAACGTTCTAAAATGTTAACATTTGGGACATATCGTCTTACTTAGCATCTGAACTTTGAGATGCTTTCATAAGAGTAACATAAGCACATAAGTACAGAAATGCATCATAATAATTAAATACAGTCAATGTATGTAAATTATAGCATATTACATTGAAGCAGGCAAGTAATTACAGAAATAAGGGTACCTCCATGACAGATTAGTGTCAGGTTGCCTTTTGCCACTGGTATAATACCTCAATAGCTAATATTATAATATTTTTGCTCAAGCATTCATATTTCTAGGTCCTGCAGTAGTTACACATGTAGGGACCAGGAACATTTATCATCAGATCATTTTGAATTTGCAGTAATAAATATTGAGACATTTGAAGTCTGGGGCTGCTGCTAATAGTATATTTAGAGTAGATGAGATGGTAAACCTACCACTGCACCTAAATAATTTCCTGCTACCAAGCAACCAAATCCCCTTCTCAGTTCCCTGAGGATAATACAGAGGGTCTTCTACATAAAGTTCAAGCAGCAGATCAGCAGGGATAAAAAACAAAAATGTTGTACATTTTCCAGCAAGAGTTTGGAAAAATAAAACCCACACTGCTCAAGTTGAAAGCAAACTGCAAAACACTACAAAACTCATGTTGCTTCCCAAAAAAAGCATACATTATGAAACAGAAATATTGGCCATAATAATCAAGAATTGTTTTAAAATTTCACAGAAGGGTGAATTATACAGAGTCAAGAAAATTGTTAAACCTGTTAAATCCAGGAATTTCTTGAAAATAAATATCAGTTGTATGTGTCATTTATTTTTTTTTTATTTAACATTTGTTAACCGGGATAGTCCGACTGGATACAAGTCCATTTTCAGCAGAGGCCTGGGGAGAAAAGCTCCACATTGCAAATAATTGACACGTAAGTATGTAGTTACATAGAAATCTAAACATTTAAGAAATCACTAACAATTTATAGTCAAGGTTCCATCTAAATGAAGCAAACATTGTGGGTTTATGGTAACATTGTGGGTTTATGGTATTCATATACAGAGATAACATTATACATGTTTGAAGTGTGTAAGAGAGAAAGAAGTGTATTTCAAGGTTGAATGTAAGGATGACAGTTAAGATAAAAGGTGGTTAGCTAAGAAGGAAAGTTTTTGTGAATAGAATATAGAGGGGGAGAAGAGCGTAGGCTCAGAATGGGTAGGAAACAAGCTATCTTCCTGATAATAGGATTCTAAAGTTTGTAGGGAAGTGTATGTTGTTTGGGTGGCGGGAGGTTATTAATGGGTATTTCACCTTTGTGAGCTATATTTATCTTACCTTTGTCTTTTTTTTTTTTTTTTTTGGGGGGGGGGTTAGTCTAGGTGGAGACATGGACATAACTATGTTTTTCTTACCTATTTGTTATTTTTTGGGTTAGTCTGGGTTTAGACATGGACATAGCCAATCCCTGTTTAGATAAATCTTTAGGGATGTTTTAAATTGGGGCAGGGAGGATATAGTGGTTAGTTCAGCAGGAAGTAGGTTCCATTTTTTTCTGCAGAGTTGGAGAATAAAGATTCTCCAGCTGAGTTGTTGGCTTTAGTTGATTGTACTAGCATTCTGTTGGATGAATGGGAATACTGGTAGGTAGGTAGTTGGTTATAATGGAGCTGATTGCATGGTTAAATACATGTTGTTTTGACTGTATAGGACATTCTGCACCCTCTTCTTATACCTTCACTACAACATGAAGCACAAAGCACAAGGCATTGAGGGAAGACCTACCACACAATTATAGACCTACAGCAAATATAGAAGGATTCCTGATTTTTTCAAGAACAGTTTTAATGATTTAACAAGCATACAGAGAAGGGAAGAAATTCAATATCACATACTGTTATACAATGCTAGGAATACATTGAATCATCAAGGTAATCTTATACAATTAATTCATTGAGAGTCTTGGTATTTCAATACTAACATTTCAAGGCTATCCCACAACAGACAAGTCTAATCACTTCTTTTTCAGTTTTACATAGTAATGCTGTTAAATTTAAAAATTATTTGAACATAGGAACTGAGTTTGATTTCCAATTTTTGGAATAACTTTTGTAGCTACTGCTAAAATACTCCAAAAATGTTTTTTGTTGTTTGTTTTTTACAGATAGATTAGTTTTATTTTAGTATAATTTAATTACATTTCTTTTATTTAAAAACATCACTACTATAGCCTGTTAGATAACATTAAATATAAATGTGCCATCACATTGACCAACACATAGCTATCACAATTAAGAAAGTTCACATCAAACATGGCTCACTGTACAGAAGCAACCCATTCCTCACTGACAATATCAGACTAGCCATATCCAGAACCTTCCTCCTCTCTATGCTCCCATATGCTTTCCCCTTCTTTAACAACTTAAAAAAATCAGACTTAACCAAATTGGAAGCTTGCTACAACAAAATAGCCCGCTTCACAGCCAACCTTCGCCACCAAACCCACCATTGTATTTCTCTACATAAATTAAATTAGCTCAAGCTACCTAACCTTCTCCATCTCTTCTTCTTCTTCTTTTGGCTTTTTCCCGGTTCGGAGTCGCCACAGTGGATCACCTGTCCACTCATGACTGGCAGTGAAGTTTTACAGTGTTTAGTTGCCAGCCCGGCGCCCAACCTTCCACAGAAGGCACACACATGCACGCACTCATGCCTAGGGCCAATTTTTTTTTTTTTAGAGTGTCCAATCCACCTAGAGCATCTTAAATTCACACACAATATCATCTTCCATCCTGACAGTTGCCCTTCCTTCAAAGAACTTGTTGTTCCCTACTCATGCCCATGAAGTCTAAGATCTGCAGACAGAAACTTTCTCACAGTAAACAAAGCTAACAACACTCATGGTAAAACCCTATTCTCAAATCAAATAGCTAAAGTATGGAACTCTGTACCCCACACCATCAAATATACACCTGAGCCTACCAGTTTCAAACAACTAATATTTGAACATCTATCCAAGAACTGGCATTGCTCCTGTGCCATACCTGACTGACAAGATATCTATAACTCTCTCAACACACTGTCCACTCCTTACCTCATTTTCACCCTCTCCTCAGTGTTATTGCTACTCCAAAAAATATATATTAATGAAATCTAAATCAAAATCCATATTTTGCTATAGACTCAGACAGACATTTTTGTGCCTTACTATGTCTATCTAGAGGTGGCCACGGTGGTGCAGTGGTTAGCATTGTTGCCTCACATCAAGAAGTTCTCTGGTTCGATCCTCGGCTGGGGTGCCTTCTATGCAGAGTCTGCATGTCCTCCCTGTGGTCACGTGGGTTTCCTCCAGGTGCTACAGTTTCCTCCCACATCCCAAAGACATGCAGTAGGTGGATTGGCCACTCTAAATTGGCCCTAGGTGTGTGTGTGTGTGTGTGTGTGTGTGTGTGTGTGTGTGTGTGTGTGTGTGTGTGTGTGTGTGTGTGTGTGTGCCTTCTGTGGAAGGTTGGGTACTGGGCTGGCAACTCGACACTGTAAAACTCCACTGCCAATCATGAGCAGACAGGTGATCCACTGTGGCGATCTCTAACTGGGAAAAGCCGAAAGAAGAAGAAGACTATGCCTCTCTAGAACATAGGTTCATAGGTAGGTACTAGGCTATTGGCCCTAGGGCCTGTATAAGTCTAGCCAAAGGTACCCTGGCTTCCGCCACCCAAGAAAATTATTTTCCTGTGCCACTGTTGAGCAGAGCCACAGAAGTGATCCCCAGGGTGAATTTCCTATCTCCCATCCAATCATCAAGATTTTTCTTGAAGAATGCTAATGAGGAGCTTTGTTTGATATAGATAGGTAGTTTGTTCCAGAGTATGGGAAGTCTCTGGGACAGGAATCTATCCCTCCAGCATGTTCTGTTTATTGTGGTGACAAGGTTTAGGTCCCTAGACCATATAATTCATAGAGATTGGGATTTCTTTAAGCGGAGCATGTCTAAAAGCTCTGGGTTTGACATAGCTTTGTGTGTTAGGCAGAGATTGCCTCTGAGTAGGCGATATGCAATGGAGTAAAGCTGCAGTTTTTTGAGACGGTCTGCATAGGGCATCTGTGTGAGGTCGGTAATCCTCTTTGTGAGGTATTTCTGTGGCCTTTCCAGTTGTTGTAGATGTCTTGTGAGGTACATACCAAAAGGGGCATTGTACTCTATAATGGGTCTAATGAGTGACGAGTAGAGGGGAACAATGACCTCTTTTTTCCTGGATGCCATAAATGATGGATGTATTTATTGTACAATGCTAATATTTGAATCTATATGTCACTCATGTTAAACTAAGCTAATTTTTTTTCTTGTGTGATATTATTGTCAATATCTATCTATCATGTTACTTTAGTCAAAAAGGTAAGTGTCTAAGTATTTGTGGAGCTTTTCTTCCCGGGTCTCCACTGAAAAATGGTTCCAACCCAGCTGGAATAACCAGGTCAACAAATAAATAAATAAATAAATTTCATTTGTTCATAACAATTATTTAATATGTACACAGTACTAATTTTATTTTTCTCACAGTGATCTTCACTGAAATGCTTGTGTGTTTTTCTTTTTGAACCTGTATCTACTAGAAAACTGTATTGAATACTACTTTGTATAGACTACCTAGATCATGTGTATTCTCCATCTTAGTGTATGTATACTATTGTACTAATTATTGTATTTTGCTTATATTTCTGTGGAGCTTGTTTCCCTGGGCCTCCACTGAAAATGGGCTTCTGGCCCAGCTGAACTTTCCCCTGTAAACAAATGTAAATAAATAAATAAATAAATGTGTAGCATCACTTTTAATTTAAAAATATGCACAAGTGTGACAGGCAAACATTTTAAAACAAAATTTCTGTTGAAATTTCTATAATTTGTAAACTCGCATTTAGCCAAAATAATCTGAAAGAACTAATGGAAAAAAGACATCTTTGTGCTGTCATTCTTGTAAGGAACAATATTCTATGGTGGAATTTCTGTTGTCCGGATAATGCATTATATTTTCTAGGTAATTAAACACAAAGGTAATAATGGAAGTCTAGCATGATAACATTCATATAGCATCATCTCACACTTTACTTTTTTGCTCCAAGGAGACATATCCTAACATTTGGTACAGAAGCCATGATGTATATACCATCCTATATCTATTAGGGAAAAAAAACGCTAAGAAAACTCACTCGACTAGCAAAGAACAACAATTTATTTGAAGTGCTTTTCGTCACTTTTAATAGAGAGACTTCTTCTTCTAGCATTTTTTTCCCAAGTTTGTTTGTTTATTTCAAGTAGTTTCATCCTATATCTATTACATATTTTATAATACCATTGCACATAACATAAGGCACTTGAAAAATAAGCTACTATATACTTTATAGAACATAATTTTAGTCCAGATCTGACAAAATGTTCCAAGAATAGGGAGTTATGAAAGTGAAAACAATTTTTTTGGTATGAGCTTTCTAATGATGCCAGATATTTCCAAGTCCATTTCACCTACAAATTGAAAATTCTTTGCCTGTGGGGGGAACACTGGTCCCCCAACTCACATAGCCTTCATGCAGGGGATAGCACTTTCCCACATCCCCCACGTCTATGTAGTTAGCTTTAGACTTACCATCTCTGTGTAGACATCAGAAATAACCTCTCTTGCAGTGTCTCCTCTGAAAAATGCACATTTTGTACAGCTGATAGCTGCCATTTGAGGAGGTAAGAATAATGAAATAGTTGGAGCTATAATATTTCTGACAATCTCATTATCGCGACCTTTGTTATGTTTAGGCTGGCAAGTCTTCCAGATATATTTTTACATAGATTATTAACATAGTAACAGTATATTAATTAAGAATCTTGTACAACTTTCAAGTATATGTAGAAAGCAACCATTTAAAATGAAGAATCATCTAATCCTGTTATTCTCCCACTTGAAATTTGTTTAAAATGTGAAATTCCTTTATCTGATTCTTATAAGAAACCAGTTAATTTTAAAGATAACCAAATCTGCAAAGCATTTAGACAGTGACTGTAGTCACACAAGAATCCACTTTCTGCCCAAAAGAGAATAAAGTCAAATTACCTGCTTAAACTGTTGTTACACTGTACTCTTTGCTGATATGAACATTACTGTCCATTAAATCCATAAAAAAGACCCCTTTATGGATCTCTATGGTATTTCACAGCTGAGGCTGCTATTCCTCAAGAAAAACATTTTTGTGTGACAACTCCTTTTGTCAAGATGTGGCCACCTATATCTCTTCCATGGAAGGTGGTATGTCACCACAATCATTAATGTAAAATGTCTGGGCCAATCCAAAAAGATATAAATAACAGAAAAGCACTAATCAGAGTTGTTATACATTTACCCAAGAAACTTAACATAGCTGCCTAAAAGCTGTTGTGTATAGCATCACATGGGACCAAAAAGCACCTCATTGTTATCTTATTACTTGCTTATGTATTAGAAAGTACAGGTAACAAAAATGGACTGATCCACAGGTCCTCTTCATGTGTTAGAACTAATACTACATGTTTCCATTTTTATAGAAAATGCTCACATAAGAAGAGATGTATTCTATGTATTTCTTTATGGCTATTTTAAATCATCATTAGAAAGCTTAACATATAAATGAATAATTTGGTACTTAAGCAATAACCCATGCCTGGGTGTGGGTAATGCTGGATTTACCCACGGTTGGTGTGGTTTGTCACGAGGGTGAAGCCCGAGTGGCCAAACAAAGACAGCCATGGGTACATCCAGCATTATCCACACCCAGAAGTGGGTTATTGCTATTATACAATGACATTATTTAAGAAAAAAATACTTACTTTTTTTTAAATAATGGCATTGTATAATGCCTCTGTGCTGCCCATCCGCAGCTGTCCTGGAGCAGTTCTGATGTACTGAGCATGCGTATGCTTGTGCAGTACATCAGAGCTATGTGTAGAGGAAGCAACGGAGAAAGGAAGATCTCCATAGCTTTTTTTAAGTTGTCTCACTAGAGTTAAACGAGTTTAACATAGCGAGATATCTTTAAAAAAAGGAACAGAGAAAGGAAGATCTCCGTTGCTTTTCCTTACGATATCTCACTATGTTAAACCTGTTTAACATAGCGAGATTACAGCAATGGAGCTCTTCCATTCTCTGTTGCTGCCTAACACAAAAAAAGTAAAGACTTATACTAATGGAAAAAGTCCAGGCAACCGGACCTTTTTCCATTAATATAAGTCGAATTTACAATGGGCACGCTGACCAATCAGCATACACGTTTTGGAATATTAATTGGAGGTCGTTGTATAATTCTCCTTATTCAGTAGTATTAGCCCGCTCTGTATGACTGTGATTATTAAAAAATGCATTATACTTATTTTACCATTTGAAAAGCATGTTTGCCTTAAAAAGCTATTAGTATTTACTGTAGTGAAGGACAAATTAGAAATGTGAGCAAGAGGGTAAGGCTTGTTTAATATTTTTAGCCTCTGTCTTCACATGACCACATATCCTCGTTACCTTGCTGGTCCAATTGTGTTTTCTGAAATTTAACACACTAGGACACTGTAAGATGGATATGAGAGTCATGGTTAATAGATAACCCAGAAAGGTTAAGAGGTTTCTCATATACTCCTAGAATTAAATATGGGGCATGTACCTTTAAATGCTAATTAGCTAACTTCAGTGATTAATATGCCATATGGTACACAAAAGTTATAGAGAAATCAGGTGCAATACAGACCTAAAGTAGAGTAAACCACATCTGTGGTATCACTGTGTTATTTATTAAGCCAATAGACCTCTTGGTATTACATAGTGTTAAGAGACTGGAAGTGACAGCTGGCAAAACTGAAGAAATACATCTGCAGAATTAAAGAAATATGTTTGCTGTCTAGAGCTCCTATGTTTAGAAATGCAAAGTAAAGTTTTCAGTGGAAATGTTGTTCTGTTCCTTCATGGAAAACTTCTGCTACCAAAAGAAAATCTCTTTGAAAACTGAAAGGTTTGAATTCAGTAGCTAGCTATTACTCACTATATGCATATTAGCTGAAAAAACTGTTATTGCAGAGTATACAACATTCCTCCATGTTGCTATGGAAGAAGGCTTAAGGATACTTAACTCTTTTACTTTGTTTGAAAAACAAATACCCATAGCATTTCTTCTTCTCTACTACCCTAACTTAACTTTGTACTACTTTAGACAACTTCTCTCCCCTTAAAAGTTTTTAATTTCTACTACCTACCTTAATATTAAACAACTTCTCTACCCATAACAATAACCTTAACATTAAACAACTTCTCTACCCTTTGCCTTTCTCGTTCGTTACTACCATACCTAACTTTATACTACTGAAAGACAACTTCTCTACCTATCGCACTTTCTTCTCTACTACCCTATCTTAACTTTATATCTCATACTATTCAATCCTAGACCTATCTGGCAGTAATAGTACACATATACATAGTAATATGTCTACAACAACTAAAGCTATCCTAACCATGGTAATACTCTCAGCCACTCTTATTCCTCTCCTCACCACTACCTATCTTCTCACCTCTTTTGAAATGGTGAATTACTATCATTTCAACTACTCTCCTAAACAAACAACTATACATAATAATACCCTTACCCATTCCCAAATAAATATCACTTCCTGCTACTTGCTAGCTAAATATCTTCGACTTACACCCATTAAATTAAACCATCCCACTGTAAAAAAATTAAATATCTACCTAGCCTTAATTCTAACCGACTTTCTGCACTAAAATCCCCCACCTTAAAAGATGGTGACATCCACCCTAACCCAGGCCCTTCTAATCGCTCTACTATACCAATTCTTTGTACCTCTCCCAACACCCTTACTACCCAGACCAGTCTCTCTAACATCTTACAAATAGGTCATCTCAATATCCGCAGTATTAACAACAAAGTTGCCCATCTCCATGCCCTTCTTGATAGTCATTCCTTTGACGTCTTCTGTCTTACAGAAACCTGGTTAAAACCCACAACAAAGGATAATGAAATAATTCCCTCAGGGTACAATATACTGAGACACGACAGAGTAAAACGCAAGGGGGGAGGAGTAGCCTTACTGTATAGAAATTAACTACACATCTCCTCTATACCTTATAATCCACCTCCAGATAGTAAAGTTGAAATCTTAATCTCTAGATTCCAACTCAACCCTAGCAAAGCAATATATATAATCTGTATATACCTACCCCCAGGTAATAACATTACTACAATAGAGGATACCCTATGCTGGATATCTACTACTTACCCACAAGAAACTATTATTCTAGGTGATTTCAATACTGACTGGAATAGTATCAATACATATAATCCTTCTTCTCATATTAATTTGCATGGCTTTAACCAAACAATCACCACTACTACTAGAATTAACAAACCAAATAAAAAAGAAACTTTCCTAGACTGGATTCTAATCAATAAACAAGAACATACTTATAAAGTAGGAACCTTGCCTGATGATGTAAGCGATCACATGCTTACTTACATCATAAGACAAAAGAATGACATTACCAATCCCCCCAATTATAGGATTTTCCGAACGAACAAACACTTTAACCCCGTATTATTTCTAACAGAACTTAGTGCCTGTGACTGGAACCCTCTAAAAACTCTCCCTCTTGAAGAGGCTATTATATATTTCAATAACAAATTCTTAACAATCCTCGACAGGCATGCACCCAAACGATCTATTCGACAAAATATATTACTTAGAAATAAATCCTGGGCTAAGTGGAGAGCATCCAGAAATACTTCTGAACAACAAACCTTTAGACAGTTAAGAAATGCTACAAAAAAAGCAATACTCTCTGACAAAAAAATCTACTATTGTAAATTGCAGCAAATTCACCACAATAATCCACAAAAATTCTGGTCAAGCTTAAATAACCTCCTTTGTCCTGGCCACTCTAGCACGCCTTCCCCACTAGGGACAGAAAACAATAACTCCCATCAAACTGCCAGTGCCTTTAATACCTTTTTCACAGACACCATACAATCTCTAGCCAGTCAACTAGCCTCAGACAACTCGGATCTAACTAACTCCCCACCTGATCCTCGGCCAACTTTCCAACTACAACCCATCTCTACCTCTTATATCCAAAAACTTATCCACAAACTTAAGCCTTGTACCCCCTCTGCTGATGAGTTACCATCTGAATACCTTCAACAAGCAGGTAAAGTAGTTGCCTAGCCTATATCCATCCTGATAAATCGTACCATAACTGAAGGAATCATTCCAGATCTCTGGAAAATCTCCCACATTATCTCCTTACATAAAGGAGGTAACTCTAATGACTATTCTAAGTACAGGCCTATAGCTCTCCTTTCACCATTAGCAAAGATTATGGAGAAATGCATCCACCATCAGCTAATGGACTACTTAACTCAACATAACATTCTAGCGAACTGCCAGCACGGTTTCAGGCCTTTTCATAGTACCACCTCAGCTCTCCTATCCTTCACCAACTCCATTAACAACAACCATAATAACAACACCCTCTCATCAGCACTCTTTATCGACCTGCCAAAAGCCTTTGACATGGTTAACCACCCCCTACTCATAAATATTCTGTCATCCCTCTCTCTAGATGCCAAAGCAATTCTCTGGTTCAAGTCCTACCTTAGTAACAGACAACAGGAAGTTCTTTGGGAGAATCAGCTATCATCCCACCTGCCAGTCTCCCTTGGAGTTCCTCAGGGCTCTATTCTGGGTCCTCTTCTTTTCTCTTTATCCACCAATGACCTTCATGCAGCTATCCCTCAAGCCACCTGTATACAATATGCTGATGATTCTATGATCATATTCTCTGCCAACTCTATATCTGAACTTCATTCTTTAACCCAGACAGCTTTCAACACAGTAGAGTCATGGTTCTTGAAATGGTGCCTTCTTCTGAACACCAAAAAGACCAAGTTACTACTGTTTACATCAAACAGTAAGTCCTCCCCCATAGATTTCTCTATCCGATCCAATAATGGCACCCTTATATCCCCCAACTCTACCACCAAACTATTAGGAATCACAATTGATAATAACCTCACCTTTGTTAATCACATTAATAACACCATTAAATCTGTAAATAAAAAACTGGGCTCCCTATATAGGATAAAACCCTTCTTAACTCCAACAGCCAGAACTACTATTGCCCACTCCCATCTAATTTCAACTCTTCTTTATGCTGCACCCATTTACACAAATCTAAAAAAAAATAATCTTACTAAACTAACTAACTCCTACAATAGTATTGCTAGATTTGCCACTGGAAACCCATATAGAACTCACCACTGTCTTAACCTTCATCATCTAGACTGGCTCGAACTAAAAAACATTCTGATACTTTCCCAACTTACCATTGTTCATAGGATTTTCTACCAACCCAGCAACACACCAATGCTGAACAACCTTATAGCACCCTATAGAAATCTTAATTCCTTATGCTCTTCCAACAAACTTCCAGCTAGCACCACCAAGTCTAATAACTTGGCTGGGGACTCCTTGTTCTCCAATACCGCTGGAAAGCAATGGAACCTCTTGCCATCTGACTTAACCTCACTACCCTCCCTGCCACTCTTTAAACAAAGTCTCAAGAAACACCTTAAAACTCACTGGCTATGCGCTTGCTGTTACCCAGACTAATCTTCTGGATATTTCTGCTGCTCTCTCTTGACTTCATACTTTCTTCCACTCTTTGTTGCCTTCCCCTCTGAAGTTGTAGCACCTATATGCACTCTGAACTATGTAGATTTTGTATATATCCTTGAAATTAGTCTTCTTGTCTATCTTTATACTTCCTCCTTTTTTCTACTACTACTGATTACCCCTTGGAAGTAGTAACTGACTGGAGTAAACTAGAATAACCAATTATATGAATGTATCTTAACAATGTATTGGTAATTGCCTTACATATTCATACTGTAAAAATGATTTGTAGGTGTATTATATTTTAATGCAGTTTGTTTCATACTTTTACCCATTATTCAAATTGTAATACTTTTTCTTGTACATTGTAAAATGTCTTTGTTGTTTATCTGTGGAGCTTTTCTCTCCGGGCCTCTACTGAAAATGGATATATATCCAGCTGGACCAGCCCGGTCAACAAATATAAAATAAAATAAAATAAATAAAATAAATAAGTAAATAAAAAGAGAAGACAAAATATTAGTTGCACTTTTATAAAAATTCAGTAACTGGTGTCAGCCCAGAAATAATTTGTCATGTATCATAGATTTGTTTTAACAACAGTCCAAGGCAGATCTCTCAAATGTCCCTGTTTTTGAGAAATGTTCCTGTTTTCACCCCTGCAAACGATGTACCATTTTTTGGAGGTATTTCCTTATTTTCAGGCCTGATTTATCTCTTTGCACAATTTTCGGAATCCACCTTTCATCACACCTGTTTTTTTAAGCTGTCTAGTGTACAGAAAACCACACCACGTGACCAACATTCTAGAAGCACCAATAATTTAGAAAAAGAGAACATACATCTTACATCTTCCTTTTTTCAGATGCAAAAATAAATCACCTTGTCTCTTTGATAATGGGGTTATATTTTTCCATCATTTTTGACATTTACTGTTTGCAATGATTTTTTTTTTTTTTTTTTAGTAATATCCCACATTTCTACTGGAAGTGGGAAGAGTTATGTGTTACTTGCTATTCTAAGTTTATACTAATTAGATGCCCAGATTTCTGGCTGGATGTAGTCAAATTTAAATGGTCTTTGTGCCTATTTTCAATGTCTGCAGGGTAATAGGTATGGCCCAAGATACTGTACAGACAATAGATGCATATGTTACTGAACTATCACTGAAGCAACAAATTCTGACTTTGGTGAGCTGCATGATTGTCTAATAAGTGGTATAATAATTGTTTTGTATAAGAAAAAATGAAACAGGGGCCTGGCTTGTCTGAGTGAGGACCAAGTGAAATCACTATTGCATAGTTAAAAAAATTAGCAGATGAAAATAGTGTGCGCAACATAAAATATGAGCCAAATTATGCAATGAGAAATAAAGGCCAAGTGTTTTCTATTAGTAATGGATATGACAATGAGAGCTATGTAACAATGCAAGGTAGAGGCCAGAGAAAAGATTGAATCACTACAACATTTGCAGTGGTTATGGCTATAAACATGACAGGAAAACATGGCAAACTGGTAAACAGGCTTTCAGGATCTAAGCTACAAATTCGCAAAAGGACATTTTGCAAATAAGTGCAAAAATATGTGTTTTCAAAAGAATTGGCATCATGTTTAACAGAAATATGATATGTAATGTTTACTGCTACTTTCAAAGTAAAGTCTTAATACTATGAAATCTGAAACTGCACGAGAAAAACACAAACAGGCATACTAGTCTGCAAGAAAGCATAAAAAGTAAGTGATATATTATCAAATTTTAATTATATACAGACGAAAAATGTAATATTCTGTCAGAAGTGACTTGTAAATTCTTTAGTTATGGTCATAATCTCAAAAGCACAATGGAACAATGCACTAAGTTGATTGTGAATAATGTCTTCTACACTGAAGCTGAAGATATAGCAAACGTACAGGACAATAAATTTAGTTCTAACTTTACCCCTCTATCGCCTATGCCTGTCCATCAAGATATTCCTGAAACCAAGTCCTAAAAGGTCTACCAAAATCTGAAAATACTGCATTGATGGGTCATGACAACAACCCAGGATGCATCTTAAATAGCATGAAGCTTGATTTAGCCACAAACCTAACAACACTGATCAATCTCAGAATCCATACATGTTTTGCACCAAGTGAATGGAGAACAGCTATAGTCATTCCAAAGATCCAGGCAATGATAAAACTTTGTCTAACCAGTGGCATATGGAAAGTCAAGGAAAGGCTCATTATGGACCTAATCGGTCAGGACATAGGGAAACTCCAAACACTGGACCCATCTCAATTTGGATTTATCAAGGGCAGGTCATGTTTACACAAACTGGTGGATTTTTTTGAAAAAGTCATCAAACCAATGGATGAAGACAAAGTGGTACACATTGCATACTTTGACCTGGCCAAAGCTTTTAGCACAATTCCCCTCACAGGCATAGTAGCAAAGCTAAATAAACTGGGAATAAACCTCTATGTTACCTGATGGATCACCAACTGGCTCACAGATAGGATGCAGGAAATCAAAATAGGGGAAGTTACCTCCAGAAAAGAACATTCACCAGTAGTGTCCACCCAGGGCTCTGTGCTTGAACCTGTCCTGCTTGGCATCTACTTTTCTGAAGTATAAACAATACCAAAGGGCTCTGGCTGACTACACTTGTAGATGACTTCAAGCTAAGAGTATTCACTGAATCCCCAGTGGTGCAGCCATTCTGCAGGAAGGTTTGTCGCAAATAAATAAATGCTGCCAAAATCATGGACTGAAACTAATTGCCAAAAATGCATCACTGTATCTTTTGGGAAGTCATCTATCCCAGGGAACTACTACATTGAAAATACACCCCTAAGAGTTGACCTAGTTGTTCAGGATTTGGGGACTTATGTGGAAGTAATCTAACTTTTGAACAATATGTGTTAATTGTTGTAAGAAACTCCTTATATATTGCACAAATTATAAACAATAGGATCGTGTCTAGATCTATGAATACCATTGTCCCTTTTTACTCAGCCCTCATTTGGATACTCATTTAGCATAATGTCCCTTTGGCATGTATCTGTCCAGACATATACAAAAACTGGAATGCCCACAGAGATACGTTATTAAAAGGCTACAAGGCCTAAACAACATGTCATATCTGGAGTGACTCAAAGCCATCTCACTATAGTTGGTATCCTATGGACTGCTAAGAGGTGTATTGTGCCTGGCATACAAGGCATCTTTTGACCCATTACTGATGAATTAATTGCACATCAGCAAGTTAAATGGCATCAGAAATACCCAGGCTAGAGATTTAAACCTCTTCTGCACCATCAATAGAATGGTTTGGTGTACAGGTATATCTTGCAGAGGATACTGCTGCTATGTAACAGACTCCGCATCCACATAAAACAAAGTTAATCAATATTCAAGCACAACTTTTTAATCATGAATGGCAAACAGATAATTAATCCTAGGACTGACCCTGTACTTACAAATGGACATAGGCAGCTCCTAAATGCTTTATTCCATGCATGGATCCCTCAAATTATCTGTGTTATGATCCCAGTTATTCTCATTGGCCCAGGTGATCATTAGTCTAGTATATACCTATGAATCTATTAGATATAATATATAATTATTGACCATGGATTGGGTAAGGTCAATCTCTAAATAAATGGGATAGGTTAATTTCAGCACAAAAAAGGAAACTAACTAGGCATAAATGGCCTGCAAGGGCATCTAGCTTAGTACTTACCTGTGAATCAATAAACCTATAATTCTGCATTTTTTTTTTGTCAGCCTGGCCACGAGGAGAAGGATTTGTGTACCTAATTTACCTAATGTGCCACAGGCTAGCACAACTGTATCAGAAATTGCTGTATTATCAGTTCAAGAATAAAAATGTTGCCTTCCTTTTCAAATTATTATAGTTATACAACTGAATTACCTAACATTTGGGGTTATGTAACTTACAAAAAGAACTGAATGGTAAAAATGAATTCACAGTATGAAAATAAATACTGTGATCAGAATGAATGTTAATACATGCGTACATGACTATGCTTATTTATTCATAGGCTCAGTAAGTTTGCCAGAAGACTGTCACACATAAATAAAACCTGATACAGTGCCATTGAAACATACTCTAACATAGAACTGGACCAAATGTCTATGAAAAGTATGGGTTTCACTACAAAGCAGTTACAGGCAGGATGATGGATGAATGGTAATGTCACTGTTATGAAGAAATTGAATTTGAATTTGTACTGACATGCAAAATCTGAATAAGGTGATTAAGAGAAAGCAATACTTGTTGCTTATATTTAAAGATGTAATCTCAAAAATGTCAAACAATACATTTTTCTCAGTCTTAGACACAAGACATTTATAGGCAGACACAGCGGAACTCCGGTCCGCTAATGATTGGCAGTAGATTTTTACGTGCCGAGTTGCCAGCTCTGATGCACAACCTTCAACGAAGGTACGCCCATTCACGCATGTCTCCACACAGAAGACGCTCTAGCTAAGAATTGAACAGGACAACGTCGTACTTTGAGTAGAGAACGCTACCGCAGCACCACTACCGCCAATGGCAACATACTTGTAGATATATAAGAATAAATGTAAAATCAGAGTGAAAAGTCTGAAATACATGTGGCATATACTAATGCCAGAAGGTCTGAATTCTGACTGACAAAATACTGTACAAATGACAATGCCAGAAGATAAAACAAGCAGTGCAGAGGATTCTATGAATGGCATACTATCTAGCTGCTATCTAAGACAAATATGTCTCTAAGAATGCTGTTAGAGTGAGATATAGCCAGAGAATTAGAATATAAACATGACATGCTCTGAATTTCTAAAAACCACACAAAGCTAATTACAGATCTCAAACATTTAAGTATTCTGACATAAAAACACCATTTGTGTTTGAAGTCAATGTGAATCAGAATGATATAAGGGCTGAGGTCCTAAAATGAAAAGGACAGTTGTCTGTGAGTCAAGAGCAGTTTCAGATGCACAGAAGTATGCCCAGATAATATATATATATATATATATATGTATATTTTTATATATATATATATATATATATATATATATATATATATATATATATATGTATATATATATTTTTTTATTTTTATTTTATTTATTTTACATTTGTTTACCAGGTAGTATCCAACTGGGCTGGGTGGGAGCCCATTTTCAGTGGAGACCCGGGGAGAAAAGCTCCAATAACCTACATAAAAAATTAAACACAAATTAAACAAACATCTGTCAACCCTGGGCTTTTGGATACTGGCCAAGGCTCTTGCCACCCCTATAATGCCTTTTTTTAGGCAGTGTTCCAAAGATCAAATTAACACCGTAACAGCTACAAACAAATGCAATCTGAGGGTCATGTTGCTCAATGCTAGAAGTCTAAATCTCAAAATGCACTCACTCAAGGCACTCCTTAAAATGGAGAACATCAACATTTCTGCTGAAACAGATACCTGGTTCAAAGCTACAGGAAGCACCCCTGCACTGCTAGGCTATAACTCATTCCACACCTTTTGGCCCGAGAACTTGGACCAAAGCTCAAAAGGCAGTGGTGTTTCCATATTCATAAAGGATGCGCTCACCTACAGACTGGTTGCCCAACATAACGCATCAGAGATACTTCAGGTGCAGCTAACACTGGACTGGATAAGACAGTGATTCAGGTTGTAGCTTGCTATAGGTCCCCAACCATGTCCCAAGACTCGCACTCCACATTCCTAAGCACCTTGGAATATATTAGGGTCCAACCTAACACTCTCTTACTAGGCAACTTCAGCTATCCCTCCATTAACTGGGTAAACTACTCATGAAACAATACACTTGCCCAACGTTTCCTGGAGTTCATTAATTCCAATGCCTTGGATCAGCTTGTTCTTACCTCCACTAGAGGTACCAACATCTTTGACCTGGTCATTACTAACATGGGCGACCCTTTCTCTACACCAATAGTCAGTTCCTCCCCGGTTAGATCTGACCACACATTAATCACCTTGGAAATCCACATTCCTGCCACCCCACCACCCCCCCAGCAAAGGTAACCACCATGAAAAACTTCTCCAAAGCTAACTTTGGGATCCTAAAAACAGAGGTGGCTAACCTCACAACACCCATGTAAATGGAGAATACTTGCATGACTGCAGAATCATACACCAATGCACTGTACAAACACGTCCACAAATGGATGGATTCCACCATACTCAATAGAGCCAAGACACTCTCCTTAAAAAAAGGAAGCCAATCTGGTGGTCCCCTGCCATAAACAAACTGTATAACAGAAGGAGGAAACTGATGTGGAATAAGGTGAAGTCCCAAGACTGGAAAAACTTCTTTATCTGCCTCAACAAAAAGTTGAGATCCCTCATCAAATCCTCTAAAGCTAGCTATGAAAACAGAATTGCAGCAGATAGTAAAGACAACCACAAGGCCTTCTATAGTTATGTAAAGAACCTCCACAGCAATACCCAGATTTTCTGTGAGCTACTGCACAAATGGTACCTCCTATACCAAGCCTACAGATATTGCCAGTATACTGGCCAAAAGATTCAGTGCCAACTTTACCACCCCCCCCCCAAAGGACCAATCACAATACCAGTAGATTGCCAGGCACCCAGTATTACTGCTGCATAGGTAAAAACAGCACTGTAGAAGGCCAAGAATATAGCTTCTATGGGACCTGACAATATCCCTAGTTGTGTTCTACATGAACTACATAGTGAACTGGCACCTCACCTGTGTGCCCTGTTCAATCACAGCCTCACCTCAGGCTTTGTCCCTGCCAAATGGCACACTGCTGCAGTCATCCCACAAAGGAGGAGTGACTACAGACCCTGGGAGCTATCACCCCTTTAGCCTGACAAATCTGATATGCAAAGCTATGGAATGCATCAACATGGACCTAATAAACAAGGATATAGAGAATCTCCAAACTCTGGATCCCACACAGTTTGGTTTTGTGAAAAGTAGAGCATGCCTGCTCAACTTGGTCAACTTCTATGAGTCAGTCAACAGAGCTGTGGATGACGACAAGGTGGTTTATACAGCCTACATTGATCTGGTCAAGGCTTTTGATACCAGTCCCCACTCTGGAATCATAGAAAAGCTCACTAAGCTTGGCATCAACCCCTATATCACTAGATGGGTTGCAAACTGGCTCACAGATAGAACCCACAGTGTGAAAGTAGCTGACTCCAAGTCAGACTGCCAATTAGTCATGAGTGGAGTCCCACAGGGTTCAGTTCTGGGTCCTCTCCTGTTTGGTATCTACTTCTGTGAAGTCCAGGCCAACACTAAGTGACTCTGGCTGACAAAGTTTGGAGACGATTGCAAGTTTGGAGCTATTATTACCTCCCCAAGTGATGTTGCTACCCTACAGAATGAATCACCAAAACTGCGGAAAGCTCTCCACTACGTTAACCAGGAACACAAGAAAGAGTGCAATTTCCCACAAAGGAGGTCTCCGTAAAAAGTACTTTAATGTCCACCACAAAGCAGAAAGGCAATAAAATAAACTATCATAAACAATATACTAGACTGTCATTAACGCACTTTCAAATTTATACGCGTTTTTGTCCTATCCACTGGACTTCATCCGATGATATCTTTCATTCAATAAATCACTTATATACATCCTTCCATTAACATAATCAAATCAACAAATGTCAATTAAATTCAAATACACAAATCAGCATACATCTTTTGGACTCATTAATATTCATTTTACTATTACTTCCTTCTATGGATAAAGACATTAAAAATTCTGTATGAATTCTTAAAAATAAATACTCATTCAATTCACATTTTTTATATATTATTAAAATCTTCTAACTTATATGTATAAATTAATATATTTCTATCTAAAATTTAATACAAGTATTCATATAAAGGGACTTAAATTATATCTCTCATTTAAAAAGCTTCACATTAAAAGGGACCATATTTACTAATACAACAGCACCACCTATTAATTAAATAAACTATTGCACTTAAATTCATATTTTAGCTGCCTTTAATTTCAATAGAGGTAATAATGATACATGTTCATGTAAACCTGGGAGTTTATTTGCTTCTAGTGTCACTTGCCACCATAATTCTTTATATCCTATGGTGTCCTCCCATGGTACCCCCAATACTATTTTTTATATGTTCTACTACAAAAAAATAGAATTTACTTTCATTACATACCTTTGAATGTTTAGACTGCGGTGGTGGTGCTGCGGTAGCGTTTTCGCCTCACAGTTAGACGTTGCCCGTTCGATTCTCAGTTAGAGCTTCTTCTGTGTGGCGACATGCGTGAATGGGCGTTCCTTTGTTGAAGGTTGTGCGTTAGGCCCGGCAAGCCAGCACATAAAAACCTACTGCCAATTATTAGCGGACCGGAGTTCCGCTGTGGCGACCCCTAACCGGGAAAAACCGAAAGACGCAAACATACCTTTGAATGTTTATACAGAGCATTTGTTTCTTTTTCCTTTATTATATCATAGGTATGTTCGTAAATTCTTCTTTTTAAGGCTCTTTCTGTTTTGCCTATATAAAAGGACCCACATTTATCACAGGTGGCCAGGTATACTAGACCCTTAGTATCATATAGTCCATTACTCTTAATCCATCTACCTCTGCTTTCAATATATATATTCTCTTTATTGGCTATATACTCACATTGATTACACTTCCCACATTTAAATGTACCTCTTTTATTAGAACCATTCCCTCTATTAAATTTACTATATTCATTCCTCTTATACTCTAAACATTCCTTTATATTATTGGAATTTTTATACACTACCCTAGGGGTACCTCTAGGTAGTTCTTCTAAATCAGTGAATGCCATCAATTTTTTCCATTCTTTATAAAAAAGAAGAACTACCTAGAGGTACCCCTAGGGTGGTATATAAAAATTCCAATAATATAAAGGAATGTTTAGAGTATAAGAGGAATGAATATAGTAAATTTAATAGAGGGAATGGTTCTAATAAAAGAGGTACATTTAAATGTGGGAAGTGTAATCAATGTGAGTATATAGCCAATAAAGAGAATATATATATATTGAAAGCAGAGGTAGATGGATTAAGAGTAATGGACTATATAATTGTGATACTAAGGGTCTAGTATACCTGGCCACCTGTGATAAATGTGGGTCCTTTTATATAGGCAAAACAGAAAGAGCCTTAAAAAGAAGAATTTACGAACATACCTATGATATAATAAAGGAAAAAGAAACAAATGCTCTGTATAAACATTCAAAGGTATGTTTGCGTCTTTCGGTTTTTCCCGGTTAGGGGTCGCCACAGCGGAACTCCGGTCCGCTAATAATTGGCAGTAGGTTTTTACGTGCTGGCTTGCCGGGCCTAATGCACAACCTTCAATGAAGGAACGCCCATTCACGCATGTCGCCACACAGAAGAAGCTCTAACTGAGAATTGAACGGGCAACGTCTAACTTTGAGGCGAAAACGCTACCGCAGCACCACCACCGCAGTCTAAACATTCAAAGGTATGTAATGAAAGTAAATTCTATTTTTTTGTAGTAGAACATATAAAAAATAGTATTGGGGGGACCATGGGAGGACACCATAGGATATAAAGAATTATGGTGGCAAGTGACACTAGAAGCAAATAAACTCCTAGGTTTAAATGAACATGTATCATTATTACCTCTATTGAAATTAAAGGCAGCTAAAATATGAATTTAAGTGCAATAGTTTATTTAACCAATAGGTGGTGCTGTTGTATTAGTAAATATGGTCCCTTTTAATGTGAAGCTTTTTAAATGAGAGATATAATTTAAGCCCCTTTATATGAATACTTGTATTAAATTTTAGATAGAAATATATTAATTTATACATATAAGTTAGAAGTTTTTAATAATAATATATAAAAAATGTGAATTGAATGAGTATTTATTTATTTTTAAAAATTCATATAGAATTTTTAATGTTTTTATTCATAGAAGGAAGTAATACTAAAATGAATATTAATGAGTCCAAAAGATGTATGCTGATTTGTGTATTTGAATTTAATTGACATTTGTTGATTGGATTATGTTAATGGAAGGATGTATATAAGTGATTTATTGAATGAAAGATATCATCTGATGAAGTCCAGTGGATAGGACGAAAACGCGTATAAATTTGAAAGTGCGTTAATAACAGTCTAGTATATTGTTTATGATAGTTTATTTTATTGCCTTTCTGCTTTGTGGTGGACATTAAAGTACTTTTTATGGAGACCTCCTTTGTAGGAAATTGCACTCTTTCTTGTATTCTTGGTTATCCTACAGAATGGCCTCACTGTAACCAACGACTGGTGTCAGAACCATGGCCTTAAGCTCAACACCAAAAAATGTGTTATCAACCCCTTTGGGAAAAACCCAGTTCCCATGAATTATCACATTGATGGTAGTCCACTGAACATAGAAGGCATTATAAAAGATCTGGGAACACTGGTTGACAGCAACCTCTCTTTTGATCACCACATTGCTACTGTGGTCAGAAAGTCCTTCTATGTGGCACATCTCATTACTAAGGGTTTTGCATCCAGGAAGAAAGAGGTCATTGTCTCCCTGCACTCTTCCCTCATTAGGCCAGTCATCGAGTACAATGCCCCATTTGGCATGTACCTCACTAGACACCTGCAACAACTGGAGAGGCCGCAAAAGTACCTCACAAACAGGATCCTAGGTCTTAAACACTTGTCCTATATGGACAGACTAAAAAAACTCCAACTATTCTCTGTCTCATATCGCCTACTTATAGGCGATCTCTGCTTGACTTACAAAGCCATGTCTGACCCAGCTCTGTTAGAAATACTACATCTAAAGAAATTCCAATTCCTCCGCACCACATGCTCCAGAGACCTCAACCTCTTTACCACAATTAACAGAACATGCTGGAGGGACAGGTTCATAACCCAGAGACTGCGAATGCTATGGAGCAGACTTCCCATACATGTCAAGCAGAGCACCTCGCTGACCCTCTTCAAGAGAAATCTTGATGAGTGGATGGGTAACAGAAAATTCACCCCTAGGATAACTCCAGTGGCTATACTTGGCAGAGGCACTGGGAACTAAGGTCAGGTGGCACTATGCCAGGGTAATCCTATGGTTAGTCTTGTAAAGGCCCCAGGGCCATTAGCCTAGTACACACCTATGAACCTATGAAAATTAAACAATGGACTAAAAACACACATGAGTACATATTAAACAGATTCAACAGTACAGAACAGCATTTACAATATTGGAGAGAACACTGGTGTATAAGATATAATGTTGAAGCCAGTTAAAAAATTATAATACATATGTAAAATCAGAGGGTTATCAAAGAATAGAGATTGATTAAGAAGTGAGAGAAGACAAATAGATGAATATTAGAATTGTAAGAAAAAAATATTGGAGAGTAGAAGAGGGCAAGACAAAGAAGTAATGAAAAAGTGGAAGTAAAAGAGATGATTTTTTAAGCAGAAGTAGACTGACACTGAAAGAAAAGAGAAAAAAAAAGCTATGGTCTGTATGTATGGGAAGGGCAAGGCGGTGCAGAAAAAAACATTAGGATTTAACCAGGAGAGCAACAGTGGCAAATCCAGTTATTTTTAAGGTGCTCTTTTAGTATTGATTTAAAAGCAGGATAGGAGAGAGTGCTTTGAATTTTTAGTTGAAGGGAATTCCAGTACTTAGCAATTTTGTTTGAGTAGAGAGACTCTCTGTAGGTGTTATGAGAGTGTGTAATTTTGAGCAGAGGTCTGCTTGTAGATCTGAGGGGTCTGCTGCTGACATGTAGTTGGACCAGGGTTGCGATTGCAGGGCAGTCATTTGGGTTTGAATAATTTTATGGGTGAAGGTAAGTTGGTTTAGTGTTAAAGAGATTTGGGAGTTTGAGCTTGTCTAGTTGTTTAAGAGCAGTACAGTGGTGAGCTCTATGAGGGAGATTTACTGCAAACTTTGTTATTTTGTTGTAGCATGTCAAGGTTCTGAAGGTCAGTTTTGCATAATTTGGTGAAATTTTGTGAGCAATATAATAGAGTAGATAGAAGTAGAGATCTGGCAGTGGCTAGTCTGGCTTGTGGTGTTAGGGTTTTGCCCTATAGACTGCACCGAGTCTGGCATGTACTTTTTTGATTGTTTGGGATATACGAATGTCAAATTTCAGTTGGTAATCTATGGTAATACCTAGTAGTTTGGCCTGGTTAGTTGGCTCAATTTTAGTGACATTTGTGGATAGGATAGAGAGGGTAGGAGAAATATTTTATGTTTTATATATATATATATATATATATATATATATATATATATATATATATATATATATATATATATAGTAAAGACATTCAGATAGAAGTAGATCACAAATATTGTACTTGGTGCCCGATTTACTGCATAGGATAACACTCAGCACCTCCAAGATGGTAGAGAATGTTACTTTTATTTTACAATAAATTCTCACTACTATTCATAAATGAGAATACTGATTGTACAGCCCAACCAGTGTACCTGTCGGGAATCAATCATATACCAAAAGAAAAAAGTCCAGCCACTGAAATACTACTGAACATCCAGACTTTCTATTAGCATATGCTGAAGGACAGTGCAAAATAAGAAAAAACAGGTACATTCTGCAAAATCAAACAGAAATCCAACTGATTTTCCTTATATGTTTGTGCTGTCCCTTATAAATCTCTATTTTTTAACAACTAAAAAAAAACAGCAATGGAAATTCTGTTTTCTGCATCACTTCTTCTGCACTGATGTACACTACAAGCATAGTAACACAGCTATTATATAATATATAATTATAACACATAAAAGTAATATACAGACTAGGCAGGAAGCTTTATTAATAAGTTTGGCATAGCATTTATGGTGTTCACCTCATAGACATAAGGTACAGGGTTTGATCCTGACCTTGAGTTATTGGATAGGTTTAAAATAGCCCATCATGACATTTAATCTATAATTTACCCATAAGTGGGTGGGTTTGGCATAATGGTTAAGATCTTCACCTTATAAACACAAGGCACACGGTTTGATTCTCACTTCAAGTTACTGGCTAGAACCAAAAGGCTCTTCACATCATTTGGCCTAGTATTAACCTATGAACTACACATGGCAGATATGTTCATTTTTAAGGACTGATTACTAAGCAACAAGAAATAATAATACATTTTGCAAGTTTATTAAGATTTGATTTCAAATGGGCGGCCACGGTGGTGCAGTGGTTAGCATTGCTGCCTCACAGCAAGAGGTTCTCCGGTTCGATCCTCGGCTGGGGTGCCTTCTGTGCGGAGTCTGCATGTCCTCCCTGTGGTCGCGTGGGTTTCCTCCGGGTGCTCCGGTTTCCTCCCACATCCCAAAGACATGCTGCAGGTGGATTGGACACTCTAAATTGGCCCTAGGTGTGCGTGTGAGTGTGCCTTCTGTGAAAGGTTGGGCGCCGGGCTGGCAACTCGACACCGTAAAACTCCACTGCCATTCAATGTGCGGACAAGGTGATCCGCTGTGGCGACCCCTAACCGGGAAAAAGCCGAAAGAAGAAGAAGATTAAGATTTGATTTCAAATGCAGATAGCTATGCCAATATTGCTTGCCAGGAATATAATTTTCAGTTTTAGTTTAATTTCTTTGCAACTTTAAACCATCTGTATACATATATATATATATATATATATATATATATATATATATATATATATATATATATATATATATCTGCTAAAATAAAGTGTTGTTAAATGTTCCACTAAATTAACAAGAGTTATTGGATATTACTTCTCGGTTTTATAACACCTTTATCTTTAAGCTATCAAAATATTTGTTTACTTATTTACCTTTATGTAGAAGAGAGGCATTTCACACACATATCTTGACCAATCTAAAATGTTTTTCCACTGAATATAGATCTCTCAAACATAAATAATTATCATCCTACATCAATGACGAACCTAGACTTTTGTTTACATTTTAAAAGATCTTGTTATGATTTTTTTTTAAGTCAGAGAAAAACTTCAGATCAGGGAATCTCATTAAGCCCTCTCTTCTTAATGAAAGACAGATATCACAAACCAGTTTTTGTGTTGACTACAGTTGCCTCTAAGGCCTTTATTCATGTATGAAAATGCACTGCCATATGACAGTTAAGAAGGTTCCTACTCTTTGAAGTGGATAGTGCAAGGGTGGATCTGAAGTGGGATATCTTAAATGACACCATTGAAAATAAGGAGCTTAAGTCGAATTTGAGGTAGGATGTAAGTCCCCCCAATTCTGAATGACCATTTAAATTTGAAGAGAGTATTACAATTGAGACCATTAAAATGAAAGGTATTTTTTCTGTCAATTTCCCCTGTTAAAAAAAAAAAACACCACTCACTGACGAGGAATACCTCAAAGCATATCTTTTAACATTTGAGAGAATCGCCAGTCAGGATAACTGTGATCATTCCCTCTGTGTCTAAATACTGACTTAAGTCACAGGGGACCTTTCTGTGCTTACTTGTACATGCCTAGTTCAGGCCATAGATATTTTGGTAAAACAAAGCAGCAGTTTATTACTAAGGGTGGGAGTCACCACATAGTCTCAAGCTCTTACGTTTCATGATTGGACTTTCTTCAGGAATAAAGTGATAACAGCTCAATTGTTTGAACTAATGCATATTATTAAACTGCAGCTAGACTAAGGGGGTCTTAGTAGTAAGCATACAATACTGGAAATCCTTGTAACAGACACGTTTAATAGAGCTTTGATGGCATTTACTAAGAGGTGGGTATGCTGAGCACAATCATAAGATGCTCAAAACTCTTTCACCTTAATTTAAGTAGTGTTCTATTGGGAAATCATATATAAGGAATCATTCTGCCAATGCAATAGCTAAAACAGGTTAAAATGAAGGGGAGCAGGTCTTCTATTTAATGCTTTATATTTGTCAGGTAGAGACATATTGGTAAATACTCTGGTGGGAAATTAAGACAGAAGCTCTCAAACAATCAAAGAGGAAATCAGGAAAGAGTGAGAAGACCATGGATTGCAACTGAGTTATGACCAGGTTGGTCAAGAATGCATTTTGTTATTGAATTGCTGCAAAGTTGATGGTGTACCTAGTTAATGTAGATGGGCAAGATTTCAAGGGACTACAATATTGTAGCAGCATGATTACACTAGTGAAGGAACAGTATATCAGTAGAAAGAGAGAAAAGCATTCATAAAAAGTCTCTTTATGCCATATGCATCATTGGGATGAAAAAACATTGTCCACCTACCCAACTTGAGGTAGAAACAGCTTTTTGAAGGTCCTACATCTGTTAACCATAGTAGTATCTTCTCTCTTTAATGACAAAATTATTGGCAAGGAATTTATTTTTTTAAGGACCCATAGAAACAGTGGGTCTGAAGAGGCTGGCACAGCTCTTACCATAGAGATAACAGAGCTCACAAAATGGCATGATACCTAACAGCTTACAGACACATACAGCCAGTGGATCTATGAGTCCTGGAGTAACAGTACAGGGCCCCATGAAGACCAAAGATACGATAAGTTAACTGAAGGAAGGGAGGCACTTTCCACATTCACTACAGAGAATATCAACAAAGATAGTGGGAGGTAAGCACCCAAAATTTACTTGCAATTTCAGGAAATTAGTGTTGGGATTAAGCTAGAGGGTAGAGTGTAGTATGGTGGAGAGACCATGATAAAAACATGCTAGAGAGACTCCAAGGAATATCCTTTAGAGCACTGGAATGAGCTACCCTTCCTTGAAGAAAAGTGATATATGGACATTCCTGTACTTGACATAGTAAGAATGGAGACTGCATTTTGCACCTGTTGAGGCTCACAGGAGTAGGAGGAAAATCCCTGTCTGACCAACTTCACGGAGGTTGACTGGGTTTCAAAAAAGCCATGTGGGAAGATGAAATGTTGAGCAATACAAGCAAGAAAATATGCAGGGTAGTGGGAGAAATAACTCCCTATGGGGCTTCCCAAAGTCTAACCCTATTTTTTATTACAAAATGATATAGTGTAGAGAGTAACAAAGGAAAAAGAGGGGATTACATGACAGGTGTTAGTATCTCAGCCTTTTTAATAGATGGGTATGAATATTACTCACAACTATGTGTTGTGGGGCTTGGGCCAGCTGTGCTAAAAGAGGGCAAAATTTTTGTTCCAGTTCTGCTGAGTGTTAATGGTCAACTTCAAACCCAGGCTTTAGGAATCCCTTGAGTCTAATGCCTGTAAATGAATTTCCTTTGAGAGACTTGTTACTATATTGTGGGACCATTAGTTTGGCACTACAATGGACACTAATTTATTTTGGTAGTGTCAGACTATGCTACCAGATTTCCTGGGGCTATTTCTCTCAGGAAAACTAACATCAAAGACAAGGCAGTGGAGTTGGTGTTGATATTTCCTTGGTGGATACTTGAAAGAAATATAACAGACGAAGCAGACCATTTCTGTCCGAAGTCATGCGATTACCCTCAGTCTTACAAAGGCATATCATCAGATCTGCTTAACCAACAAGGCTTTGAAGATAACTGCATTCTTAGTAGCAGATTGTTTTGTTTCAAGACAACTTCCTTCCCTTTGGTCTCCATGAGGTTCTGGCCAGATTCCAAAAGTCATTGGATTATACACTGAGGCCTCACTAATCATGAGAATTATTTACCATATGCTGTCTCCTAAATTGTATTGTCATATTAAATGAACTGCAACTATGTGTAAAATTATCTACTTTGCCTATCTTAATGTAATCCTGTAGTACTGTTTTTCATTTGGAGCTTATCTCCCCAGGCCTCTACTGAAAATGGACATGTATCCAGTTAGACTAGCCAAGTAAACAAATGTAAAATAAAATATAAATAATAAATATATAAAGTGTGGGCTATTTTGATATCATAGCCATCCATGCAAAGAATGGGCTTCATATCTTTCCAACATCTATGCAAGTTGTATTCCCTAAGGCAGGTTGGGCTCACTGTAAATACTCCAAAGTGTGCAAAGTAGGCATATCTGAGGTAAGGTAATTAGTTATATGATAGGGAAGGATTTAATAAAATCTCAGAATAAAAAATAATAGAGACTATAAAGTAATGGCTTGTTTCCTGAATGAAAAGGTACATAGCAGCTTTTTTAAGGTCTAGCTGGTAATTACAGGAGATGTAATTTGCTTCTTTAGCCTTATTCCCTTATTAACTAAAGAAATGGAAGCTGCCTGAATGGGTTAGTCAGCCAGCAAAAACAGATGAAGCTTTTCAGAAGTTTAAACAAAATTTATTCTCCAAACAAGTGTTGATGCCCCCTAAACTTTGATAACTATTCACAATCTATATAGATACATCAGACATTCATCTAGTGGGCAGTCTTAGGTCAGAAAATAAGAAACAAAAAGTATCCTACCAAAGCAGAAAACTAAAAAAAGCAGGTATTAGACATTCTACTATAAAGATACAATGCCTGTCCCTTGAGTGGACTTTGGGATCCCTACATTATTACCTTTGGGTAGGGAATTTCCCTAGTTACAGTTCTTGTCCTAAATAAGTTGTTGCCCCAGCAAAAAGAATGCAACACTATACTCCACAGGTAGGCTCTGGTACTGCAGCTAATCAGTTTCTGCATCTGACACTGTCTCAGAGATCACCACGATAATGTAAGCAGTCTGTCGAGGGCCATAAGAACCTCCAGTTGGATTAAACTGGTGAGGTCAAGCTTGGAGGCGGGGGAGGGTCATCTGCAACATAATGCTGTGTTTCCAATTGTATGAAGCCTCAGAGTGACAGCAGGCAGCCATTTAGTAAGGTTTATAGAGTGAACCAGTAATGGAAGGAACATAAATGAACTATCTGGTGGTGGAATTAATGATATTACACAAGTGAATTGCATTTAAGAAGGAAAATAGGGCCCGGTCTCTTTAACTCACATTGCCTGATGGGAAAGCAACAGACTGTAATTGTGC
Source organism: Protopterus annectens (assembly GCF_019279795.1). Classification (NCBI taxonomy): domain Eukaryota; kingdom Metazoa; phylum Chordata; order Ceratodontiformes; family Protopteridae; genus Protopterus; species Protopterus annectens. Next base: position 963,817,656 of record NC_056741.1, read on the forward strand.
AACTGTGGCTATTAAAAGCTAGATCAGGAACAATATGGCAGAAGTTGTTGAAAGGGTGCTGTGAAGTGGCTGGGATATTGTTAGGAAACAACTGGGCATCCAGACGAGTGTAGAGAATGCTTATATAAGAAGACACAAACTGAGGCCAGAGTAATCAGATCTGAAATGGGAGTCTACCCGGAGTGCCAACAAGTTCCAGTGAAAATCCTTGTGATGGAGACTCATTCATTTTATCTGAGTTGCTGCTAAAGGTGCTGCTTTCTGTTTTCATTTGGTGCATATAGGATTTGATAGCAGTGGAATTGCTTTACTTACACTACAACGGAATACTTTCCCTCTCTCTCCTCTATCACTCTCACTCATCTATCTCAGGATCTCTCACTATCTGTCTCTCTTTTATCACATTCTTTTCCTTCCATCTCTCCTTTTTCTTATCCTGTACTTCTGAGTGTATGTTTAACAAATGTTAACTTTTAACAAATGTCTTCTCTTTCCTTTGCAGAACTGATACATTTGTTACTTCTGAACAGTCAAAAGATCTAATAAAGTCTAGGACCTGGCTTAAGGTTATTTCTGGATCAGCAGGTAGTTTCCTTCTTGCTCAGCTAAAAATAAGTTGCTTTGTTATCTGTGTTTTATACATTTAATGTCAATGAATGTAGAGTTTATAGGAGTTCCTTTGCTTGGTATAATACAGCTGAGTGAAAACACCTTCTTTAACTTTTACATTTCTTGACTTATATAGTTCACATTCTTTATTTTCCTCAAAGCTTTTCGATTAAATTATCCGGAGCAATTTCATCTATATCATCTATAGCTGCTATGGATACATATATATGTATAAGTCTAGTCATATATATATATATATATATATATATATATATATATATATATATATATGTGTATATACATGGATCGAACATATTACAAGTTCAAACCACATATGGCCGAGACCATATGTTCGAACTTGTAATAGTTTGAACACTGAAGTAAAAAAGAAAAAAACAACAAAAAACAAAATTAACCATCTGTAACAGGGGGGCTATGACCCCCTGCACCCCCCACACCCCCCTACTTAAATATGCCAAATCCAAGATCACACTACATTGTGGAAAAGGGAAATCTTCCATTCAGCACAATACGGAGATCTCTATTCAGTCCGATTGAACATTTACAAGTTCGAACATATGGTCTCGGCCATATGAGGTTCGAACTTGTTATATGTTTGATCTACTGAAGGGGACCCATATATATATATATATATATATATATATATATATATATATATATATATATATATATATATGTGTGAGCCTTAACCATGTTGTTGTTGTTGTATCTTTCGGCTTTTCCCAGTTAGGGGTCGCCACAGCGGAACTCCGGTCCGCTAATGATTGGCAGTAGATTTTTACATGCCGAGTTGCCAGCCCTGATGCATAACCTTCAACAAAGGTACGCCCATTCATGCATGCATCCAGATAGAAGACGCTTTAGCTGAGAATCGAACGGGACAACGTCTTACTGTGAGGCGACAGTGCTATTGCAGCACCACCACCACAGTCATGAGCCTTAACCATATAGCTCTAAAATATCCATACAACTCAGATAATCCTGTTCTGTGGAAAGGACTGGCTTGCCCCACTTAACTCTTACACTCTTCCCCTCCCAAATAAATTTTTTCATCTCTTTTTTAATTGTTATACTCAATGTCTCCTCTGGTTGATAACAATGTCTGGCCTCCATATAAAACTAAAGCAAATAACATTTTTACTACTAGTATATTACTATCACATGTATAAACAAGAGTTTCCAGTTTCCCAGTTTTTGTTTTATCTTTTGTTTAGTCTCTTCACATATATCCGTAGCTACAATGACAGTATCTTTTTTTAATTCATATACCTAAATATTTCATCTTATAATATCCCCATAAATATAAGTATTGCTGAATCAATTCATGCTTTGTTACATCATTTACCATACTAGCCTTTATTTTATATTCATTAATTGTATATCCTGAAAAAATATGAAACTGTCTCAAAATGTTACACAACACAGAAATGTCCTTTTCTGGATTTATTATGTGCAAAATAACATCATGCAGAAATCAAGCCATTTTGTTCTTGATTA
>NC_056741.1:963822282-964059782 GCF_019279795.1 Protopterus annectens
ATTTTATCTGCAAATATATTAGCTGTATCTTTAGGTACAGAGTGGGTGATACCTTATACCCTACTCTGTTACTTCTTAATCATCCGAAGCAGTTAAAGGAGGATTTTTGATTTTGTTTATCTGTGGATACTAACTTTAATTTGGAATCTACTATGGTTTGCTTTATGGCAATTTTCAGAGTTTTTATTTTTAATTAGCATTTGATTTATTGTGGGCCTTCAATTAGCTTTTTTCCTCTTTTATTATATAGCTTGTTTTTGTTATATTCAAAGAACATGGTTTATTTTTACATTCTTAAAAATATCTGGTGCTGATCACAACAACATTTTGTATGTTGTTTCTTGGACAGGAAATTTTGCATTTGAATCTTGAGAGCTCATCCTATAGCTTTCATGCATTTGTCTTTTTGAAGTCCTTGACTTTGAAAGTTTTCATTGTGCTGGGCTTAGATGCATTACTGTTGTTACCCTGGCCATAGTTAGAGTATTAGCATATACTGTACATGCTGGACTATCTCCTCTGATACTGAGGGTAAATGTTACATTCTGGACCACCAAACATGTTGTGACACAGAGACCTTTTGGTGTTTCATATTTTTATTTGTGTGAATGGACCTGTGGGAATAAGTGCCATGATGTAGCAGACAGACTCGGTGCTGAACCCTGGCACTAGTGTGATTGATCCTCTGGGACTGGTTGCTGTGATATGGCCCTGGCACTAGTGTGATTGAACCTCTGGGACTGGTTGCTGTGATATGGCCCTGGAACTAGTGTGACTGAACCTCTAGGACTGGTTGCAGTGATATGGCCCTGGCACTAGTGTGATTGAACCTCTGGGTCTGGTTGCTGTGATACAGCCCTGGCACTAGTGTGATTGAACCTCTGGGACTGGTTGCTGTGATATGGCCCTGGCACTAGTGTGATTGAATCTCTGGGACTGGTTGCTGTGATATGGCCCTGGCACTAGTGTGATTGAACCTCTGGGACTGGTTGCTGTGATATGGCCCTGGCACTAGTGTGATTGAACCTCTGGGACTGGTTGCTGTGATATGGCACAAACATTTAGTGCGAAGTATCAGCAATGGTGTCACTGGACATGTGCGGGACTGGTTGCCATGATATAGCATAGAGACCTGTTACAAACGGACTTTTAAGTGGTGGCTTCTGGTTGTTTTGTAGCAAGATGCTGCAGTGTAGCACTGTAACCAAATGGCAGCCTGTGTGATATCACAAAAAACATAATGGACTGAACTGCCAGCTCATGGCAAATATACAGAGCTGAGTATATATATTTTTTGGTTTTAGAGTTTGTTATTTGTTGCTTAGATCTCTGTTGAAACTGTTGTCTCCCTGTTCTGAGAGACTGCTTTCCATTCTATCTGCAAATACACAGAGCTGAGTATATTTTTTTGGTTTTATAGTTTGTACTGTTAGTTGTTGCTTAGATCTCTGTTGAAACTGTTTTCCCTCCCCCACCCCTATTTTCTGCCATGTCTTCAGTTGGTATAACTGGTTTTTACAGCTTGTGTGTTATCTAACTCAAGGATCACTTAATTTGACCTGTTAGTAACAGCCTGCATTTAATTGCCGGAACCTGTGTTCTGAGAGACTGCTTTCCAAGCTATCTGTAAATATACAAAGCTGAGTATACTTTTTTTGGTTTTAGTTTGTTAATTGTTGCTTAGATCTCTGTTGAAACTGTTGCCTCTCTGTTCTGAGAGACTGCTTTTCAATCTATCTGCAAATATACAGAGCTGAGTATATTTCTTTGGTTTTAGGGTTTGTACTTAGTTGTTGCTGAGATCTCTGTTGAAACTGTTTTGTCCCACCTACCTTCCCTATTTCTGGATTGTAGTTTAAATTTGGTGGCTTTTGCAGTTGCCCACCCCACTGTAGATTTGATCTGGGACACTCCCCCAGTCCCATCTCTTTACCACATTCTACCTAATAAACTCTTTCTGCACTTGCTTTTAGTCCTTTTTAATTTAATTGCAGTTTTTAAACTGTGTTTGATCTAATATTGCTACATACTCAAGTGTACTAGCTTGCACCGCATGTGAATTGTTTTTACTACTGTTTTTGCTACTTTTCTGTAAAAAAAAAAAAAAAAAACTGTAAGCCTGTTTCCTACCTTTCCTGTAACTAGTGTTAAAGATACAGATTTGCTGTATCCAGGACTGTATGTAAGCTTCTGAGCCCCCCAAGCCTTTCTGTGTTGGAGGGAAGCCTTCTAGCTTATCAGTGGGAGTGGTAAGCACTAGGTAAGCTGTCTACCACATAAGGAGTGGTTCTGGCCCAGAAATTGTAGTTATTGGCTGTTTGGGCAATCTCTTCCATCTCTGTCAACTTTCTGATTTGAAAGCCTACATTTGTACTTGTTTCTGTCCTGTAACTTGTCTAGTGCAGATACAGATTCTTAGTTTTAGCACTTAAATTTCTTATTCGTGCTCAGCACGTGTTCAGAACTTGTAAGCACTAAATAAGCTACTAATTACTATAACACTCAACCTTCTTCATTACCTAGAGGAAAACAGTTTTTGTACTTACTTTTCTCACTTGCTTAGAGAAAAACAGCTCTTGTACTCACTTTCCTCACTTATCTAGAGGAAAATAGTTTTTTATTCAGGCATGTCCAAGGGTCAGCTCCCAGTATCTCTCCTGTCTATCTGATGAATCTGGGCATCTAGAGGCAATGTAGAAATTGCCTCATGTACACAGACAACCCTCTCCTCCTACCACCCAACACTTCAACCTGTGAGAGATGCACTTATCTTGCCAAACTAGAGGTAAAGCTCTCTCCAACCAAGTCTGAACTTGACAGTCATGAGGAGCAGGTAAACATTTGCACCACACCATACTCATCACATAGTCTCACTAAATCTACACCACCAAAATCCACACATAGTAACACAAAAATATTCATGGAGGCTCTCAATAATAATCTGTCTAAGCAACAGAGACCTCCAAAGAAGCGCAAGCAACCTCCATCCCCCAACACAACCCAAATGACACATAGCCCACAGACTCAGTGTGCCACTCAACCACAGCCAATAAGGCAAAATAACATGCCCAACACACTAGTCATAGGTGACTCTATAGTCAGGCACACTGATGTCCCACTCACCAGGCTAAACAAGGAGAAGGTTACTGTCAGCTGCCTGTCAGGTGCCAGGATCTGCCACATAACCCACACACTCAGGTCACTCCACAACAAGTACAAATATGACTCTGTCCATTGTCAATGTTGGTGTGAATGACCTGAGATGTACCTCCCTGGAAAACATGAAAAGAGAAATGGAAGAGCTCTCCGATCTTGTAGCCCAGGCAGGTATGACCCTAGCCCTGCGTAGCATTCTGCCATCACCCAGAATTATACCGCAGTACAAGGACAACATGATTGACTTCAACAATTATCTAAGCTTCTGGTGTCATTCTAAGGGGATCCAGTATCTGTCTGCTTGGGATGACATGGTCGACAGACCACGATGCTTTGCCACAGATGGACTGCACCTGTCGCCCCTGAGATTCCGGATACTGGCTAATGCTCTTACTGCCCCTATAGTGCCTTTTTTAGGCAAGGTTCAAATAACAAATTCACCACCATAACAGGAACAGGCAAGCAAAAACTGTGGGTAATGCTACTCAATGCTACAAGTCTAAATCTGAAAATGCACTCACTCGAGGCACTCCTTAAAATGGAGAACATCAATATCTGTGCAGTGACTGAGACCTGGTTCAAGGCTCCAAAGAGCACCCCTGCACTACCAGGTTCATACCACACTTTTTGGCCATGTAACCTGGACCAAAACACCAAAGGCGGAGGTGTGTCCATATTCATTAAGGATATCCATAAGTTCAGGCTAGTTGCTCAGCATAATGCATCCGAGGTTGTCCAAGTGCAACGAACTCTGGGCAAAACTGCAATCCGAATTGTAGCTTTCAACAAATCCCCCACCATGCCCCAGGATTCCCACTCCTCTTTTCTTGATGTACTGGCAAATATTAGGGTTCAACCAAACACCCTAATAATGGGCGACTTCAACTATACCACCATTACCTGGGAAAACTACTCGTGTACTAACTCCGTAGCTCAACACTTTCTGGAATTCATAAACTCCAATGCCCTGGATCAACTTATCCACACCCCCATCAGGGGCAACAGTATCCTAGACCTAGTCATTACCAACATGAGTGACCAGTGTTCCACACCTGAAGTCAACTTCTTGTTGGTCCGATCCGACCATACGCTAATCACCCTTGATATCCACATCTCATCCCCACCCCCCATTAAGGAAACCACGGTAAAAAATTTCTTCAAAGCCAACTTCATACTTCTTAAGACAGAAGTGGTGAACATCATGACACCCATGCAGATGGACAATACAGTTACAACTGATGAATCCTACACAAATGCACTCTATAAGCACTTACACGAGTGCATGGATCATGCTATCCCAAACAGAACCAAGACGCTATCCTCCAAAAAAAGGAAGCCAATCTGGTGGTCCTCTGCCATAAACAAACTGTACAACAGAAGGAAGAAACTGTTTCAAAAGAGAGTCAAATCCCATGAGTGGAGGAGCTCCCTGGTCAGCCTCAGGAAGAAGCTGAGATCCCTTATAAGATCCTCCAAAACTAGCTACAAAAACAAAATCAACACTAATTTTAAGGACAACCAAAAAAGCATTATATAGCTATGTCAAGAATCTCGATGGCAACACCCAGATCTGCTCTGAGTTACAGCACAACGGCACGAAAATTACAGAACCAACTGATATTGCCAACATCCTGGCAGATAGGTTCACTGCTAACTTTACCCCACCCCCACCCCCTAAAGGGCCCATATCTATACAGGAAGAATGCAGAGTCCCTGTAATCACAACTACACAGGTAAAAGCTGCACTCTCTAAAGCCAAAAACACAGCATCCATGGGACCGGACAACATCCCAGGCTGCGTTTTACATGAACTTCAGAACGAACTGGCTTCCCACTTAAGCACCATGTTCAATAATAGCCTCGCATCAGGCTTTGTGCCCAATGAATGGTGCACAGCAACAGTTATCCCACTCCACAAAGAGGGAGCCACCACTGATCCTGGGAACTATCAACCTATTAGCCTGATGAGCCTGGTCTGCAAGGCCATGGAACGTATCATCATGGAACTCATAAACAAAGACATTGGTAACCTCCAAACTCTAGATCCCACACAGTTCGGGTTTGTGAAAGGCAGATCATGCCTCCTGAACCTGATCGACTTCTTTGAGGCAGTCACCAAAGCTGTAGATGATGGTAAGGTGGTTCACACAGCCTACCTTGACCTCGCCAAGGCTTTCGATACCATCCCCCATTCTGGAATTATAGCTAAACTCATTAAACTAGGTATAAATCCCTACATCACAAGATGGGTTGCCAACTGGCTCACTGACAGAACCCACACTGTAAATCTGACCTCAAAGCAGTGACAAGTGGAGTACCACAGGGTTCTGTCCAGGGACCTCTCCTATTTGATATCTACTTCTCTGAAGTACAGGCTAACACAGAAGGCCTCTGGCTAACAAAGTTTGCAGATGACTGCAAATTAGGAGCAATAGTCAAGTCCACAAATGATGTGGACATTCTACAGTAGGGTCTCGCTGAGACACATGCCTGGTGTCAGAGCCATGGCCTCAAGCTCAATGCCAAAAAGTACAGTGTCATCCCCTTTGTTAAAAACTCTGTACCCATGAACTACCACATAGGCAGCAATCTACTTAACACCGAATGTGTGATAAGAGACCTTGGGACCCAGGTGGACAGTAGTCTCTCCTTTGATAGTCACATCACCACAGTAGTCAGGAAGTTGTTCTACGTAGCACACCTCATCATAAAAAGGTTCTCATCCAGGAAAAAAGAGGTCATTGTTCCCCCCTACTCGACACTCATTAGACCCATTATAGAGTACAATGCCCCTTTTGGAATGTACCTCACAAGACATCTGCAGCAGCTGGAAAGGCCACAGAAGTACCTCACAAAGAGGATTACTGATTTCAAACAAATGCCATACACTGACCGCCTCAAAAAACTCCAGCTTTACTCCATAGCATATCGCCTACTGCAAGGTGATCTCTGCCTAACATATAAAGTTATGTCAAACCCAGAGCTGTTGGACATGCTACACCTAAAGAAATCCCAATCCCTATAAGCTACATGCTCTAGGGACCTAAACCTTGTCACCACAATAAACAGGACATGCGGGAGGGATAGATTCCTGTCCCAGAGACTTCCCATACTCTGGAACAGGCTACCAATGTATGTCAAGCAAAGTTCTTCATTAGCACTCTTCAAGAAAAATCTTGATGAGTGGATGGGAAATAGGAAATACACCCCGGGAATCACTTCAGTGTCTCTGCTCAACAGTGGCACAGGAAAATAACTTTCTTGGGTGGCGTAAGCCTGGGAACCTTGTTGGCTAGGCTTACATAGGCCCTTGGGCCGATAGCCTAGTACCTACCTATGAACCTATGAACCTATGGCTCACACATTTTATGGGGCAGTTGCAGTATGGTTGTAACAGTATAACTCAGTGCTCTGGCATATCCTATACCTATATGGCTCCAGCGTGTACAATTTGTAAATTCCTGGCTACATCCTTGTTCTCTGGTACCTTCATTAATCAGGGATTGGGAATGGGGACTAATGCATTCATGTTCAAATACATATATACTTTCTGTTAATGAGAACACTCATTTACACATAAATTACTGTGCACTTTACTTTAGTCACCACAATACTTATCTCCATTACTCTTCTTTTAGTAGTAGTAGTCTGAAGAAAGCTAGAGTACTACAACAATCCAATTTTGTAATATGGGTGTTTCATTTCTCAATAACAGACACCATCCAGTTTATTTGTTAACTGTTTACAAGACTGCGTAAATGTTATCAGCAGATTTTGGGGCTGAGAGCTTAAAAGGGCGATATGCATTATTGTAGTGATACTCTTTCTTCTATAATGACAACTCATACTACCATATCTTTAAACTGATATGATTTTGGGTCTCAGATTTAGCCTTATTCCTCCTAGATTTGCTGATATTTATCATAAATCCAGACCCTGTTAATGAGTATGCGTCTTATTAAATAAATAAACTATACATATACAGTGACTTCCTTACACTAACTGTATAGGATCTTTCCAAGCCAAAGCTATGATTTATAAAGGTTAACCATTTGTAATGTCAGGACCTGCTATAGTTTGTCCTGTAATATTGAGACAGAATGGCAGAATATCTATACTTACATACACTGAGACTGCCATTTCTCAGAATATTCTCTTTTTTTTTTTTTTGAGGTATGAAAAAATAAAGTATATATGAGTTTGTTGGATGTATGGGGTAGTAGATGCAATGGGGCTTGCCCTCCTGCAAAAAATAAGTTTTTAGGAGAAGAATGATGTTTATCACTGGCTCTTCTCTTGCATTTTCAGTCTTTTTTTATCTGTTTGTCAACACTTGACACAGCATTCAAGTGCCGACATTTCAAGAAAGTCCTGTTCTATGATTTTTAATGCTTTTTCAAAGGTGTGAGTACTACTTATTCTCACAAATGTAGTTTGTACAAGACTTACAACATACTTTATTTTTGGCAAAACAATACCTTTTGTTTTAGTATAAAATACTGTCAAGTGGACAAAATACTACATACAATGTGTAGTCTTCCAGAATATTCTACTAGCTTTTAATTAGCACAAAACATGTAGAATATTGTGCTAATGACATCACAACAGCATCTGTACTACTACTGTCCTGCTCATACTAAATGCATGGAAGTATAGGAGAGCCACATACCAGTGTAGCAATACTGTTTTCTAATAACATATATTACACCTCCTGTCAACATTTAGCTTGCTTATTGCTTTGCTCCTGAATTCATCGATGTCATTGCAATAATTCAGGTCATCCCCTTTCTCCTCTGGACCATGTCAGCTAATCTGTGCAGGCGAGAAGCCCTACCCTATAACAACACATTCATGAATTGCTCCCCGAGTCATACAGGCAGCCTTTCACCATAGCACTGAGTTATAATGCCCCTTTGCCTTTTACTGCTTGTAATCTTACTGACAGTACTGTATTACCATAGTCATACTATAAAGTTAATTTTTTCTCCTAACATTTGTAGATGCCAAGACACATTATAGCACAACATACCTCTCAACTTCTGGCTCAGGAATTCTGAAAAAAAGCCAAAGTAATGGGGAAGATACCTCAGATTAGGAACAATTTTTAATATTACTCTGATTCACTTAATAAATTAATAGAACAATAGGTTGTGCACCAGCTTGCATTTTATGAACAATACAAAATATGAAACTAATGTCTGGCATTACTGACTGACTGTAACCCTTAGTGACCGACAAGGAAGTCAAAAGTTTTATTCAAGCAGGGGCACAAATATGAAGCAGCATCAAGGGTGTTCTGCAAAATCAGGGGGAGTTGAAAGATATGCAGCACTAATTGCATGTCACATTCACTATCAGCTCCCATAATCATAGATAACACCAGACCATAGTGCAACAGTACTGGTACAGTAATACTGCATACAGTCCTAGCTCTATCTCACATATTGTCTCTCCATTCTGCATTCATTGTTGAAGGCACTACATGTGAATATGATATTCTGCTACCCATGCTGTGATGTAATACTATTGGTGTGACAGTGAGAGTCAGAACAAAATGTGACATTCTACCATCATCGTTGTGATGGAGCAGTTTTTATGATTATTTCTGATAACGTAGCTTGTGTCTGAGGGGCTAGTGGGCAAACAATGCAAAGACAATGTGCATCTTGTTGGGGGTATAGTAGGCTAATGATAAAATAATCTCTCATTTCCTTACTTTTGGCTATTTAATGCTTTTGTAATTTTACTATCAAGAGAGGTGGTTGTCATGAATGGCTGCCTGTTTGGCCTGGGGGCAGTCCATGGATGAAAGCAAAGGACAATTACATGATTTGTGCATTATGTCTAGTCTGGGGGAGAGGGTGTGTGTGTGTGTGTGTGTGTGTGTGTGTGTGTGTGTGTGTGTGTGTGTGTGTGTGTGTGTGTGTGTGTGTGTCGAAGAATAAGAGGTTAAAATGAATTACTGTAGTGATTATTTTACTTTCCTTACAAACACATATCAGAGGTGTACAGAGATGTTAAATGTCTTTTTGGAGTAGAGCAAGAAGAGGCATGCTGCTTGTGAAAATGCAGGGTCATTACATGATCACTGTTAAATTAAAATGATATGGCTTGTTAGGGAGGTTGGTGTACATGTCTAACAGCAGCAGGTTAAATTACGTTGTTGTAGTCATTATGTTTTTGATTTTCTTCTCAATGAAATATTAGAAGTACAGAATGCACATACCTTTTTTTGCAGAGGTGATGAATGATAGCAAACAGCAGTTACAGAATCACTTCTGAATGATTATTAGTTTGGTATGTTGAGAGGACAGTCTTTATTAAAGTGCAAATTGTCCATTATATTCATGTGATTTTTCCAAGTTCAAAGCTTGAACCGAGAAGAGACACATTCCCCTGGACAGCAGGTGTGTGCTTTCTTCCTAAGTGTCTTATTTCAATTCTCTGTGTTTTTTTATTGTGAACTGGCTTTGGTGAACTCACATGTGGCATCTCATATACAGCTAGAAAGTTCAATGTTTCAGACAGCATTTGTTATCAAAGTCTGGCTGCATCATTGCTATATACATGGGGCATGGGGCTGTTTGACCTGTACATAAAAGGGTGAGTAAAACTAACATCTAGAATATATGTGCCCTAAGTATTTATTATGTTAAAAGTAAAAAGCCTATATATTTTACTGGGAAAACAATTCAGTTGTAGCATGCCATGGTTACTGACCCATGCTTTCATGTTGCTAAAGCTGTGGAATAAAATTCAAAGGCATGCTGAACTACAAGTTCTAAAGTCAGAAGAATAGCCTTATGTCTGCTTTGCAGTTGAATACCCTGTGGTTATTCCCTGAAAATCTTGTAATGAATTCTCAAAGGAGTGTGTAGATATTGCCTTTCAAAGACAGGACCTAGTGCTTTAGTTCATGCACATTTGCTGTCACAACCTATCATTTTGCATTACACTCAGTTTTTACTGCTGGTTCTCTGGTGAACTTCAGCTCAGAATATGAAATACAATAATTGCCAAAAGTATTTCCTTTTTGAGGTTTCAAGGCATCATATATAAAAATTCTCCATGTTTCACAAGAGAAGTAGATTTCCTTTAACTATGTCATACCATGGGTATTAAACTATGCCTTCAAGCAGCTAAAGTTGTAGAGTCAAATTCAAAGGTGGGCTGCACTGAAAGCTCTGAGGATAGAATTGTAGTTGTATATATAGCTGACTATATTGCTGTTATTACCTGAATTGTTCATAATGAAATCTCTGACAGGTATAGAGGCATAGCCTTTCAAAACTTACCCCATTGGTCTTAGTTAAGTTGCCTTTACTGCCATAGTCTGATATTGTGCATGATACTGTGTTGTCATTTTGGGTGCTGCAGTGAGTTTCAATATGCTGCATGCAGACATTGCCTAAAATAAATCAGATATAAAAATCCTGTATTTTTCTCTCAATATATATATATATATATATATATATATATATATATACATATTTATATATAAACATATAAATATACATTCAGCTGTAAGAGACCTATAATGTCATGGTTTCAAAAGTCAAAAGGCTAAAGCTATGGAGTCATATTCACAGGTGTGCTGCATTGAAAACTCTGACATTAAAACCGCAGTCTTATAGATGCTTTGGCTCTGAACATTCCTTTGTTATTACTTGAATGTTACTTAATGAAATCTCAAAGGCAATGGTGATATAGTATTTCTAAGACAGGTTCTAATGGCTTTAGTTAATATGCATTTACTGCTACCACTTGACATGCTGCATTAGGATCTTTTCATCCTGTGTACCTTAGGGAACATCTATTCAGTATGAAAAGTACAGTAATAGACAACAATATTATTTAATATTTTTATTGTGTTATCAATACAAAAAAAATAAACATTCTTTATATTTCACCAGAATTTTCTTTTTTCATTTGAAACTAGTCATGGTTACATTGCTGTGCTTTCATCTGGGCTAAAACTGTGGCATCAAATTCATAGGTGATCTACACTGGCGACTGTCAGATTATACTTATAGGCCCTGATTTCAAAAGACTTGTTGTCAGTGTTAGTGACCACTTACACTGAGAGCAGAATGACAGCAGTTGTTTTGAAATCTAGTCCCCTTAGTAAGCATTTTGATAGATAGGCCTTAAATTGAAGTAAGTCACTTCAGTCCATAATTTTAAATACATTCTGAAGCTGACCACTCTGTTGTTATTACTGGAAAGATTCATAATATGATCCCAAGGGTGGACCAAGATATAATGCTTCAGGGATGGAATAAGTGGTTTTAATTCAAGTTCATTCACTGCTGCAATCTGACATTTTGCATTATACTCTTGTTTTTTGTTTGTTTCTAGGTGCTGTGGTGAACTTTTGCTCAGTATGCTGAGAACAATAATGGCCTTAGATATAGATTTGATGAGTATAATATACAGTAGAAGTAAATATCCTATTTAATTCTCCTTAATTCAGATATTTTTTTGAAATTGGACTTGTGATTCCATCCCCAAATTAGACTTATGTACAGTAAACTGCTTTACATGATAATACAGTTGTATATGTGCTTTGACATCTGAAGCCACTAGCCAAGTGAATTTTGTATTTGAGGATCATGATATATCATTGTGATAAATTTGCTATAATAATTCTTATGGTTACAGAGAAATGGTGCTTTATTGTTAGATACCATCATTGGTTTTATGTAGCCATTTGAATGCCTTAGTTTTGCTGCTCGTGTCACAAAAATGTATATTTTGTATTTTTGAAGCTGACTGACATTGTGTATCTGAATCATATTATCGGTATGTGCTTATTAAATGAAAAGCCAAAATAATACTCTTCTATGGGAAAAAGTAATATAATTTGTCATTTTTACATTACAGCAAAATATACATATTCTATATGCTCTGAGCAGTACGTCAATATTTGAGATTCTGTTGGCAATTTCCCTAAATGATGATACACTATGCAAAGGAAAATGAAAATGAAATTATCAAGTGGTCATGTCCTAAAAACTCTATAGTATCTTAACATAGTGGAGAACTGTTCTATGAAACTAGTTTTGAATTTAGTGCAGAATGGCCTTTGTAAATTGACAATGTTCAACTTTTACAAAACATCCACTGAAAATAAATACGTCATTTGTCATTTCTCTTCAGAGTATCATAATAAGCTATCAAAACATAAATATATAATGTTGGCAGAATTTTAGTCCTAAAAGGAGTATGGACTTCTATATAAAAGAGACCTGCTCATTCTTTGTATATGCTGAGGCTTATAAACATGACTTTTTTTCATTAAAATTTAAGATGCAACTATTCTTTTTTCTGTCAAGGTAGGAGACAAGTCCAGAGAAATTTTACATTATCACTCTCACAAAACAGCTAGCAAGTACGGCTGATGCAAACGACCAAACAAAGTATTCCAAAAGAAGGTCAGCACCACAAGGACATAAATAAAGATAACAAATTTATGGAAATATCACAAATCAGACTGGTTTTGGCATATAGCCTTCTTCAGTGATAATCATACTGATAAACAATTGCTTTAAATACCATCAAAACCCAATCATTTCCTGTGACATCACTTCCCCACAAGACAAAATTCATTACTTTATTAATACTTATTTAGTTACATGTTTTCATTGAGACCTGGTGCAAAAAGTCCCCCTAATTTAAAAATCCATTTTCTTTCTTTAAAATTCAAAATGGAATGCCATCCTGTTTTAAATAGTCTGTTACTCATAATTTTGTCAACTACTGTAAATGTGAACCTGGCAGAAGTGTGGGATTGACAATATCTATATAGTGCATTAGTAATTCTTTTATTGCATATGTCACTAAGGTGCTCAGACATCTGACACCACAATGACCTTGAAGTCTGCCCTACATAGAAGGCAGAACAAGTGCAAATGGCCATATATATCTCCCAATCTGACCCACAATTACCAGGAAAATGTATTATCAAAAACCTGACCCGTATTTTTACTAGTAAACTGTTTAGTCTTGTACATGTACTTACAAAATGTACAATGTCCACAAGGAAAAGATCCAAGTCTGTCTCCTGTAATTGTTAACTGATGGCCCATCTGATCACCCCTGTTGACTTTCTTATAATGTGCAAAATACCAGCCTAAATTTTTCCCTCTACAAAAAAAGAATTGGCATCTCTCAGGAAAAATTAAACCCAATTCATCATTAGTTGTAAGAATGTTCCAGTGTTTCTGAATCATATCCCTTAATGGATTTACATTTCTACCATATGCAGTGACCATTCTGATAGCTTCTGACCCATCCCAATTGTGTTTAGATTTATATTGTAGTAAGTCAGATCTTGGTTGATTAGCGGCCCATTCTTCTTCTCCGAACACGTCCCCCTGTCTTTATCCCCAATCCAGAAATCTACATGTAAGATCTTGTTTGGATGTATTGAAGTCTTTATCAGATGAACAAATTCTTCTAGTTCTCAAAAACTGAGATTTCGGAATATTCCTGACAGTATGGCTGGGATGGAGGCTGGACGCATACAACAGATTATTGTTTTACGGATATTTCCAATAAACTAATGTGCGCAAAATGTGAGATGCCCAAAAAGAAGAAAATACATTCTCCCACTAACAAAGGGTAAACATTTTAACCTGTTAATGAACTCATCAGCCCTCGTTGATTCATAACCAAATCTTAAGGCTATAAAATACGGGTCAGGTTTTTTATATACATTTTCTTGGTAATTATGGGTCATATTGGGTGATATATATGGCCATTTGCACTTGTTCTGCCTTCTATGTGGGGCAGACTTCAAGGTCATTGCGGTGTCAGATGTCTGAGTACCTTAGTGACATATGCAATAAAAGAATTACTAAGGCACTATATAGACATTGTCAATCCCACACTTCTGCCAGGTTCATGTTTACAGTGATTGACAAAATTATGGGTAACATACTATTTAAAACAGGATGGCATTCCATTTTTAATTTTAAAGAAAGAAAATGGATTTTTAAATTGGGGGACTTTTTGCACCAGGTCTCAATGACAAAATGTAATTAAATAAGTATTAATAAAGTAATGAATTTTTTCTTGTGGGGAAGTGATGTCACAGGAAATGATTGGGTTTTGATGATATTTAAAGCAATTGTTTATCAGTATGATTATCACTGATGAAGGCCATATGCCAAAACCAGTCTGATTTGTGATATTTCCATAAATTTATCTTTATTTATGTCCTTGTAGTGTGGTGTGACTTTTCTTTTGGAAAAGTTTACATTATGCCAGTAACATTCACTGAAACCTTTATGAAAAAGTACTGAACCATTTTGTAGAGCTTCCAAATACTCCCTGTACATGGGTTTTTGTTAGGTGCTCTAATTTCCTTTATATCCTAAATATACACTATACATTAAATGATCCTCCTCAAACTGTCTAAACATGTGTATATACTCATATACTCATCATTTGTCCAATCAATACTCATTTGTCCAGTATGCAGATGATTTCACAGTCATCACCATTGCTGATACCCTCCCTGATCTTCATACGAAAATCCAACACTTCTTCTTGTCTGTTGAATATTGGCTCAACCTAAACCTTCTTATCTTAAATCCAAAGAAGACCAAACTATTACTATTTATACCAAAAGCTATGTCCCATTTAAAATCAACTTTCACCACCTCTTCTCACAATAACACACCCATCATAGCAGAAAACCACATCAAACTATTTGGGGTCATTAT
The DNA here is from genome assembly GCF_019279795.1 of Protopterus annectens. Taxonomy (NCBI): domain Eukaryota; kingdom Metazoa; phylum Chordata; order Ceratodontiformes; family Protopteridae; genus Protopterus; species Protopterus annectens. The sequence continues at coordinate 963,837,168 of NC_056741.1, forward strand.
TGTTGACCAGCTAAAATTTGATAAGCATGTTCTAAGCAACATTAAGAAAACACATCAAAAACTTGGTCTTCTGTATAGAAACAAAAGCTTTCTCTCTAGTACTGCTAAAAGATCCCTTTCCCATGCTTACATTTTACCAACACTTCTCTGTGGGTCTCAAATTCTCACCAATTTTCAATCCACACGTATTTCTAAACTTGACTACACTTACAACAAGATAGCTAAATTTGCCACCGAACGTCCTTACTCCACTCATCACTGCTTAGCACTCAAAAAAGTGAACTGGTCAGAATTCCCTCATAACCTCCTTCTCTCCCAACTTCAAATAATTAATTCTATTCTTTATCAACCCACTTTCTTCCCCAGTATTTCATCTGCCATCTCCCTCTATATGCCTGTTAGAACCCTCCAAAGCTCTGAACAACATCTTCTAACTATTCTCAAGCCTAAGACTAATATAGGAAAAAACCTCTATAGTTGTTACCCTACTGAGAAATGGAATAAACTACCTTTAGACATCCATTACATAAGATCCAAATCCCTTTTCAGGAAGGCAGTACAAATTCACTTTAAGGAAAATAATTTATGTTTGTGCTATCTTCCTCCTGGTTGACTCATCTCCCTAAGGTAGCCTATTCTCTTATCTGGCTTCTATTTTTGTATACCTCTACCTTTCTCCTTATTTCTCCCTTTTATAACACTGCTACTCATCTTTCCTTCCTCTCTCCTTCTATCCTACACTCTTTTAAATTCCTTTCACACTTGGCCTACTCTTTTCCTACTCACAGCCAGGCTAACTGTTCTGCATAATCTTTTCAAAAATTAATGTCTATCTTTATTGTTTGTTGTTTGTCTCCTTTGTATCTCCTCATATTGTAAGGTATATTCAAATTGCTTTATATTTTAACTTGCTATTACTTATGTTAATGTAATTTTTTGGTTCATCTTATGTTAAATTAATTGTATGTTAAATAAATTGTATGTTTTTCAGTGGAGCTTTTCTCCCCGGGTCTCCACTGAAAAAGGGCTTTGTTCCAGCTGGATTAATCCGGACAACAAATGTCAAATAAATAAATAAATAAAATAAATATCTACATATGTATATGTATATGTATATGATATGTGTGCACATCTCTGTGTGTTGGTGTATAAACATCTGATGATAAAATTACTAATTCTATAAGTTATATAACTCTGACTCTTTTTAAAAAAAATGTAGGTTCACAGCTGATCAAGCTATAAAAAAGGCAAAAGAAGGCCTAAACAGTACTTTTCATGCTAACAAACATTTAACCCCATATCCTTGGCATTTCTTCATATTTGTATCAACAGCTCATCATGTTGTATATAACTGGCCACTGCAATGCAAGCATCCAGCAAGGCAGACGCTCACCCATGAGGATACGTACAGCCAGTGCTACAGGATTACCAATACTGAAGACATAGCACACCAGAAAAATGCTGATGACCAAAACAACAAGCTTAATCAAACCGTAATTCTGCAAAATGCAAGAAAGTCACTTATCCTTGACCAAATAGAGCCTCAAACTACTATACTGTAGAGCAAGTTACAATTTCATGGTAAGAACAAGTAATTTTCTGACTCTAGAAAAAATTTCTTGGTCTTGAGCAATAATCAGGGCGTCATTCTTTTGTCAGTCTACTCCAGTATCCTTAAAATATTAGCACTGCTATAGTTTTGCTAGGGTCACAACACTAAAACTGTCACTTCTGCTTTTATAAATGACACGAAATGAAACTGTTATAGTGGTGTTGACTATGCATCTGTACTGTCATGTGAAACTATAAGAATGTCATTGTTTCTGCAACTGTACTTTTCAATTATCCCACGTGGGTGTTGTTTCTGTGTGTGTTTACATGCAAGGTTGTAATATACTTTATTGTTTTCTACAGTTGAAGTACTAGTAAGACTGAAAGCTTGATGCAAATTTAGGTAGCAAGGTCTTTGTGTGTGTGTGTGTGTGTGTGTGTGTGTGTGTGTGTGTGTGTGTGTGTGTGTGTGTGTGTGTGTGTGTGTGTGTGTGTGTGTGTGTGTGTGTGTGTGTGTGTGTGTGTGTGTGTGTGTGTGTGTGTGTGTGTGTGTGTGTGTGTGTTATTTACTCAAACTTGTATACCAGCATTTATTGCCCTCTCCATGCTAGGACGTGCCAAATAAAGCAGAAGAATGGGCTTTGTGCTTTTGGTCTGTTCCTGAAAATAGTCATGACAACTCACTGCACACTTTATACTGTGAATCTGGAATAAGCCAAGCTATCTTGGCTATATCCAAATTCACAATCTAAAGTGTTAGTACTATGGCTAGAAACAGACAAATCATGGAGTCTATGTTATACAGCAACTGCAGCTGTTGTTCACCAATGTGTAGTTTAAGTATTGCACCATCCAGAAGTTGGTGTTTAATACTTCCTGTTAATCCCTCCCTCCTCCTTTCTTGTAGTCATTCAGCTGAAAGTATGTGTCCCAGTCACACTTGGAATGAGGTGGAAAAAGCAATATGTTCACTTATAATTTTGTTTTGAAACATCTATGGAATTATTCTTAAAGCAACTACAGCTGACAGTACATATAACACATATCATGTATATGCTTCTTTTATCACTGTAAATTTAGCAAAAGGTAAAAAAGGCACTTTCAACAAAACACCCTTCTGGACCACTCACCAGCCTTCAGCATCCATCAGCACCTCTGTTGATAAGAAAGAGGATAGATGGACCTGGTTGGAACCACAGCTTACTGTTGGAGACTGCCAGACTGAAGAATACTAAAAGAGGCAAGATGAGTCAACTATGGCTTACAAGTCATCAGCATATCCTTCCACAATCACACAGGTGGCTGTATTCCAAAATTGTGCATCAAATTCTTATCCTTATGGTTCAGAGAGATGAGGCTCTGTCTGTAATCCAAAAAAAACTCTGTTCAATTAGCAGCATAGGTGTTGGAGGGAACTGGACATAGAAGATAATAGAGATCATCCATGGTTGCCTTTGCCATCTGGGGGGGGGTGAGGGGTGTCTCTGGCTCTCCTTTTCAATAACATCTATACAGATCACCTTGTTGTTGCCCTTGGAGAGCTTCCACCTGCACATGCTGCATATGGCCTGGGGATTAGCATGCATGCATGTATATGGAAGCATGCATGCTCCCTATGATTAGCAGCACTAGCATAGCTCTGATGGGCTACTGTAGAGATTAGGAGATGCCAGGGGGCAGAAGCAGACTTCTGTTTTTCTGGAAGTCTGTCTCACTCCCTACTGCCTAACCCCGAGCTCCAAAGGGAATGAATGCACTAATTAGGCTTTCTGGCCAAAAAAATGAAAGTGATATACAGCTCTCTCTGAGGCTGGAAAGTGTCTGTCTATCTGTCTCTCTGATAGTGGAATGAATGGGCCATTTGGGCATGGGAAGGGGAGACACTGACAATGAACTCATGGATGAAGGAAAAACATAGTCTTCAGAATTCAAGGAATAGAAAATGGTGACTCATAGTTTAAAGATCAACCTGAGTAGAGCTATCATTGCTGTAGTATAAAACTTGAATTATAACCTCTTTTTCTAAAAATTGCAAACATGATAGCAGGTAAACTTAGAAGCCACTTGCCTGAAATACCTGAGCAGTTACTTAAGCACTGTTCCTTTTGCTAAAATAAAAATTAGAAAGTAGTGTTTTCTTCTTTTGACAATTACCTTAGCTTGGGCACTTCCACTGTTGCTGTATTTATACGTATGTTACTCCAGGCTACATACACCTGCATGCGTTTTGAACACTGATGGAGGACATTTTGTGACTAGAAGGATTTGGACTGAATGCAAAGTTTATTTTTTTTTGCTTGATGAGTGCTTTTATTTTTTACTTTCATTTATAACCTAGTGTATTTTACAGTCAACGGATATCATGTTGCCACCTCTACAAAGGCACAGATACATTTGACTTTGGCTTTCCCATGCCTATCATGAGAATGATTGATAAGAATCACCTCTGGGAAATTAAGCATAGGTTGGAGACTGGTAGGAACAACTGGTGAAGGTAACATTTTTATTCTTGTCAGCCAATGTAGCTAAGGTTATTTCCAGCAGGGATATAGCCAAGAGTTGTGGAGTTGTGAATTGTCATGTGGACCAAAGTATATCATTGTTCATATTATAGCCTCTCATACAAGTGTAGCACTTGTCTTGCCGAAAGTATGTGTTTCAGGAGATCGTATCTTTTCAGTACTGCTAATTATATGATTTAGGGAAATTTAAATTAGCAATTGCAGAAGTGATCTCTAAATCAATATTCAAACAATAAAACTGAAGAATTATAAATGAATTTCATGGCATATTTGCAGTATGGCTTGGCATGTCTCTGATCTCCAGAACATGATCAATGGGTCCCACAAAGACCTGGTACTTATACTTATTATCGTTCTATGCCAGGAAACAGTGCCATGCCAGGAAACGCTAATTTTTCTACCACAACAAGGAACAGTGCTATACCAGCAAACTCTACGATGGACTCTATAGAGAAACAGATTTCTTGGAAATGGCCATACCAATTGCCCAATGAAACTGGTTTTGCAATACAAAATGTTAAATTAATGTTGTTTATGCAAGGAGTAACAGAATGACTATTGTTCTACCTCTATTTTCCAAGGCTGTACACATCACCACTTCCATGTGACCAGACTAAGAATTTTAAATGGTTTTTAGTAATTAGTAATTAGCAGATCTTTACTGAAGAAAGGGATATGAGGGCATGTCTGTGTTCAAAATGGAAGTTTCTCAGCCCATGTCTCTATCTGTGTCTCAGGAAATAATTTCATTTATGTTAGGGTAGAAAAAGGCAGGGATCAGCTCAAATCAATTCAGATGAAACTCTACAGTTATATACCTGATTACTGTGCCAAGCTTATATTGGATTATAGGGTCTTAAAACAGATCCTGTAAAGTCGGGTGAGTGGCACAGGTTGACACTTTGTCTAGAATTCTTTCCATAGATGGAGGTGGGAGATAGCATTGCTATATTCTTATACCATACCTGAAATATGCTATGCAGCTTGGATGCCTGTACTTTAGAAAGGATACATATGTTATGGAATCAACTCAGAGGAGGTTAACACAGATGAAAATGAACCACCAATACAAGAATGTTGCATTATCAGAGGTAGTTAACAGGCACTTTTAATGGCAAAAAGGTGGTGGGGCACTAATTCAGTCTTTCAGTTATATACAATGACAACTATGATGGCTGGGGATCTTGCATGTAACATTACTGGAAGTCAGCAAAGGATATTTCAGTCTCACACTTAAGGAAGCATTTTAAGAAACAAATCTAAAAGATAGTTCCTTACAATAAGGGTGACCCAAGGAGGGTATATGGTCCAGTCAAGAAGGTTAGAAACATTAACAGAATGAGTTTAAGGATCAAGAGAGAGACAGAAAAAGATATTAGTAGGAGAAGAAGAAATAAGAAAATAATTAGAAGCTCAGAGAAATGTGTCATATAAATATGCAAGACAGGCCATTTTTAATCGGTTTCTTTGCATACTATCATATGAATGCATTTGTAGCTGTAATAAAATCAGTGCAAGCAAATGAAAGAACTAGATTATAATGCTTCAGTGGAGAGTGCATCTTCTGAAATCTAATCTATAAAAGCCAAAATGTTGGGACAGTGAAATTTCTTATAAAAATAATAATATTCCTATGATTTAAGAATATTGTGTTTTGTTAAAGATGACTTTATATATGCCAAAGGCAGATGTTTTTCCTACTTATACCCAAGGCATTTCTGACATTCTGCTTTGCCCTTGAACATACATACATATTACCATTTCCTTTACATGGATTTGCAGCATTTCTGTTAGTGGTTGCCAGGGAGCACAGCTGGCCAATTTTAAGACAGTTGAAGTTAAGTGCCGACTCTCAGTAGGGTCATTATTCTAATCATCTAATTACACTTTGGCAAACAAGTAAGCCTTTGCCTAATGGACTTTGACTGCTGCGTTCCTAGCAGGGCCACTCTTCGTAGAAATGTGCTGCAAGTGAGTTTTGGCTAGGAATAAAAGCACACTGCTGTTAAAGTAAAAGTCAGTTCTATCCCACTAGATAAAAAAGGATATGAACCATTAGGTTATTTATTTTAACTTTAGGTTTATCTGCGAAGAAAAAAAATTGTTTTCCTCACAGTATTCTTTTCATTTTCATACTCTGCTGATTGGTCCAAATGCCATCTTCATATCCACTAAGATAAATCTACTTATTGTCACAGCCTGCATCATTTCCCCACAATAGACTTAATGAGCTGACGATCCCCATTCAGAAATTAGAATCTTTTGCAGTTCTGATGGCAGTAACCAGTACCAGTTATCATCTGTCATTAGACTGTCTTCTTTGTATTTTCATCCTTAGTGCCATAGTAAACACTGCTGCCATGATGTGTAGTATGCAGCACTGTGTGTTCCACACCCGCTTGTCAATAACATTACCGTTTTCATAAATTTCTTCTAGAAAACTTCCAGCTAGCTATCAGATGCAGCCCCCCACACAAAGATGCCAACATCCTTATGAATACATAACCATCTCCTCAGACCCATGCCCTTTCCCCATTGGCAGCTCTTCTTCCAACTTCTCTCCTCTGTCGCTCTTTCAGTCCCTCTCCCTCACTCTCTATTATAAACTTTTGCACTTGTAATAGAAAGAGTTGCAAACTTCACTGCTGTGTTTCATCCTATTGCAGTGAAAGTTTAATGAGGAAAATGTAATGTGGCTACATGATAGGATGTTATATACTCGGTTGTAAAATAAGAAATAAATGCAGATCACTAGTAATCAAGCCCCTGAATTCGAAAGCTTACTGTTTATTAATTTGTATTAATTGTATGTGGTACTGTCAATGATACAAATTTAGACTCTTGGAGAACAATAAAGACCAAGGGCAGAGCCAGGAACACACTGAGAATACCATTTTGTATGCTTACAAAATGATGAGAGCTTCAAGATATGTTAGAATTTAGTTTTAAAAATTCATGGAATATTCCGTTTGGTTGTTTCACAGCTCCTGGTTCACTAAATGGTGTGTGTTTAAGTCGATTATTTTAGGGAGTTTTTTTTTCAATATTGAAGTGGAATGTTGCAGGAATACTGCACTGTCCTTGGTGGGGGAAGTTATATTTGAGCAGATGAAGGGCTATATTGTGAAACTTGCTGTGCAGCTTCAAATCCCCTTGCTACACCTCTGTTAAAAAGTTCATTTCAGACAAATCACAATGTTAAAAGGGCTGCTAATTAATGGTATATGGCAAATGCCAAGAAACATAATATTATACTTCTGTCAGTGCAGCAGCTTGGCATCCAGATGTCTGTGGATGTAGTTATATTCAACACACACAGACACATACACAGGCAAACACACGCACACATGCCCGCAAATGTACACACGCATGCCAGTTTACTTTTTTAAACAGGTGCACCTTCCCTACTGTCCAGATTAAAAGATAAAGTGACTTCATTTATGAGGGAAAAGTTGACATTAAATGGAGAAAAATTATGGTTCCCTCAGCAAGATGTTAGAATCCAGCAGCCACTTGCTAACAACAAGAAAAAACTTGCTTCATATCAGCCATAATAAACAATATGCCATTGCAAGAAGTAAGGCTGAACTATCGGCACTTACTAAGCACTGAAGAGAAATAAAATGTGTGGCAATATTTTGTTTCTGTGATGAAAGTTGTGCTGGTAGGTTTGCAACTATAAAGTGACAGATTTGCAGGGCTCTTAACTTCAAGCTGCTTTTCTTCAAATTGTCCTTAACAAGACTAGAGTATAAGCACTGTACAATGTAATCTTTCCACAATAACAGCAATTCTGTTTGTTTAACTGGTGAATGAGATGGTATGGAAATTAGTATGTGTTGTTTTACACTGAGATTAGTGCCCGAGTCCTATAGCTTAAGCATATCCTGATTACACCAAGAAGGTAAAGTCTGTTTCAAAAAAGAAAAAATATATCCATTGGATATACAGTGACATAAGCACAGATTTATAGACAGACAGACACAAATAGCCAAGCTCCCATAACCCAAACACAGAGATACACTCACACCATTTTCTGTATATACATGAAGGAGTAGCAGAGTACTATCAAGTTCAAAGAAGATGAAAGTGAGAAAATAAACACTGCACAAAAACTACACAGGATACAGAAAAGCTTACAGCTATGAAGTAAAGTGTTACTTCATGAATGGTAGTCTTATATGAAAATAGCTGAAATAGTATGCAAAAAAAGTATTATAATGTATGATTTCTACATTCAGACCATGAGAAATGTATAAGTTTGTGTGTGTCTTTCAGAATGTATCTGTTTTTTTTTTCTGTTTTCTGTGATATCCAAAAGAGAAAAAAATATTTATAGTTACATCAAGGGGAATAAACTTCAAAGCATATAATATTTAGTAAAAAGTCAGTCCACAGTATAAACATAAAATTCACACTGCCAGCTGAGGAGTAGCTAGGGTGAGTCAAAGGGGGAAGCTGCCCTAGGTCCAAAGTGTTATGGGGTGCAATCAACAGATCCCAACTGGTCTTCAGTGCATACCACCATTTAGGAAAAAAATAGCTCATTACACCACTGACTGTCTTAGAAGTGAGATGACATTCCAACACACACAGAGGTACTTTCTTCATCATAAATACAGTTTATCTACAGTGAAATGTGAAATTAAAGTTCACTTCCAATTTAAACAAAAATAAGCACATTTTTTGTTTAACATAGTTTTGGTCAGCTTAGACTTCAGTCTGTATTTTACAGTTTAATTTTAAAGTTTAGCAGTAAAACAAAGCAATCCTTGTGGTTCACAGACTTGGTGTTGTACTTCAGGCCAGGCTGTATTACAATCTCTAAATGCATCCACAAATGACATATTGGCACTCCAGTAAATCTTCAAGACTTCCTGTGATTCTTCAGGTGCTTTCATACTTTTTTCTGTTCAGAGACCACTAATAGTCTCCACCATCAGTTTCAAAATCCTTCTCCATGACTGGCAAACATATCACTAAGGTGATTCAGATTTTGTTGAGCTATCACAAGATTTCACTATGGTAATAAATATCCTGTCATTTCCACAGTACACACTTTATGTGCAGTACTTTTGTACAGGAAATATATACACATACACAAGCAAAGATGCATATAGATAGACAGAAAGATAGACAGGCAGACAGACAGATAGATAGATAGATAGATAGATAGATAGATAGATAGATAGATAGATAGACAGACAGACAGACAGATAGATAGATAGATAGATAGATAGATAGATAGATAGATAGATAGATAGATAGCTTTATTTATTTATTTATTCCCTGGGAGTAGCATTGATCAAATCTACCCATTTGCAGGCCCAGCCCTCGTAATCTACATTGTAACAACGGTAAAGAAAGAGTAAAGATATATCTAAATTATGCAGTACAGTGTACTGACATGATACAGATATAAAAAATACACATATTTACCAGAAGATTTAAAGAGCAGTAGGGTAAGGAGTATACAGTGCATAATACAGGTATTATAGTTGAAATAAATGTGATCCAGACAAAATAATGCATGGTATTTACAAGTATAGAGCAGACATTTAGGAGTAAAGAGAGCAGAAATGGTAGAATGTACAGAGCTGCAAAAAGAGAGTTAATAACATGAGAGGTGGATATTAGATACCTGTAGGAAATGGATAGTGTAGATAGGAAAGCAGTGGGCATGGGTTGGAGATATATATATATATATATATATATATATATATATATATATATATATATATATATAGGTGGAAATGTAGATATATAGACATTTCTAAAATTTTGCAGCTAACAAAAACCCCTTTATACATTTAAGTGGTTTAGGGCTATAGACTGTTTTATCTCTTAAAAGCATCAACACTGTTTCTACTGTGAGGGTTGACTCACTGAGATAATCCAGGCTTATACTTCATTCTACTGGCTTACTTTAAACTGTGTTTATTTTGTTTGCACTTGGCATAACCGCTATGAACATATTTACAAATTGTTTGTGAATGCATTTGTGGGATCTTGATGAAATAATCTAAGTTGTGTTTCTCTAAATAATCTGCTTACCTCTTTATAACTTTACCTTCTGATTAACATTTTATTTTCACATTCTGTGTCTGTATGAGTAACGCTGAATCACTGAATGTACTATATCAACTATAAATATTACATTGTATTCTGTTGTACATTTCATGTGCCATTTCATGGTGGAAACATTTAGTAGATCCAACACATTTACTCACTTAGGATAATTGGGTAAATGAATACAGTCTATCACAATGTTAGCTGTACTTTATTTATTTATTTATCTGACATTTGTTAACCGGGTTGGTCCAACTGAGCCAGTAGCCCATTTTCAGTGGAGATCTGAGGAGAAAAGCTCCATAATTATACAGACAAATGCAATAACATAAACATGACAAAAATATATGTGAGTACAGCAAAAAACTTGACAATATTATTGTCAAATTCAGCAAAAAGAAATTACAATACAGAGATATAATTCTAATACAGAGAAGATATTTAGAGTAGAGCTTAATATGTACATATTTACATGTGATATAATAGCCTAGCTTGTAGGTCTACAATTTAGTAAACTGTGTGTTAAGAAATAAAATAAGAATGGAGGAGTGAGATGTTTGTGTAAAGGATAGTGGGAATGCAATATTGCAGAGGATTAGATCTTTGGTATATAAGTTGTGATATATGATCAATGCAAAGCAAAACCAGCAGCGTAGAACACATATTAGCACACTGACTACAGATATGAAGGGGATAATGGCACTGGTACATACAGTAATATCAACAGTAAAACAGGTGGTCTGCTTGTAATTGCAAACAAATACAAAAGCATGTTCAGTCATTACTAATAATAGAATACATTTCAGATTACAGGAGTTTTAGTGTTCAGAAGTCAAGCTAGAAGAGCCTCTGTTCAACCAAACTGATGCTTATAGACAAATGAAAAGAAGTATAAGAGGAAGAAGATGAAGCTGCTTTAAGGAAGTATGAGTGTGTCAGAAATGTGAGAGGGTGAACATAAGGTGTGGGAAGAGAAGAACCCTATATTGTGTGAGGGTGAATGCGTGAGAAGAGAAGAATTACATTTGACTGATGCAGCATGGGTAGCAATTTGATTACAGACAGGAAAGTGAAGGAGTGAAGAAACACAGAAAAAACTGTGAGTGTAATAAATCAGCAGATGTATGAGAAAAACAGGGGAGATGAAAGAGATAATAAGAGATGGGATCGAAATTTAATACAAAAGAAATAGACAGAAACTGTATATGTAAAGAAAAACCTTTAATAGTTTAAGCAGCATCATGCCAAAAATATGTTTTTGTATACATCCATTTAACACTCATAGCTCCTTTTTATACCATTTAAATTTTTTCTGAGTGCTTGTGTCTTTAACTAAGCGACCTACCAGTTAATAATACATAGCATACAAAGTGCATGATATAAGTAAAAACATGATACTACGTTAATCTAGTCTGTCCTGCACTAAGATTTTAAGTGTTTGTCACTTGTTATTTAAATTTACATGAGAGAGCAACATGTTATTGAAGGGTAGTTCCATTGTGTGGTTGGACAGAAAAATGCATTGTCATTAATACATATAGTATATTATACTGGAGATATTTATATATGTGTTTATTTTTTTATTGGCATTTGTTTACTGGGTTATTCCGACTAGGCCTAAAAAGAACCATTTAAAGCAAAGGCTGGAAAGAAAAGCTCCAGTACAAAAATACAACTTAAAATTAATGATTACACTTGTTCAGAGTTGCAAAACAGTACAGAATTATGAAAAATAACTGTACAAACTGAAAAAGAAAGAAAGATGTATTATATAATGCTGTGCATTTAAATTTTAAAACACTGCTATAATATGCTGTAATTTTGAGATACTATCTTACAATACTGAAATGATAGATACAAGTATACTAAATCATAAGGACAAATATGAAAAGTATAAAAAATGAGATGAAAAAATAAAAGGAATATTTATTACAGTATATAAACTATTGAAAAACAGCAGAGTTGCAGCATGATTGGTTGACAGTATGAAAAGAGGGGATGATGTAAGAAAGGTAAGAAAAGAGAAAAAGCAAGAAAGATAAGTGAAATACCGAGAGGAGAAAAATGAGAAAAAAAAAGAGAAAAAATGTAGGTTAGATACAGTGAGTGTCATAGATGGTGCAGAAGGAGACTGAAGAATGGTGGAGTGTATAACGATATCTATAACAACATCTGTGAAAAGGTAGTGAGGTGAAAAGACTAGAGTTGGATGAGGAAATGTAAGGTTAAATTCACATGGTGTATGACCTTTGATTTTATTGGAAGTAGTTGTCTGTGGGTTCTTTTTCTAAGAATGGGTTAAGCTAATTTGGCTTAACCAGGAGTTGAGTAGAAGCCTGACCATCTACTCAGCAGGTGCTGCTTTAGGCAAGTTTTAAACAGAATTTAGGTTGCTGAGTTGTTTCAGAGCGAGAGAAGAATGGCGTTCCATGTTGAGTTATTGTATTTAGTAATACCACACAGAGGCTTGCCCCAGATCTGAGCTTTTCATTTTCAGAGTAGGCTTGTATAACAAATTGCAGAACATGACATTTATGTGGTTGATGGATAAGTGTGTGGGTTATTAGCAGTGGGAGCTCTAGTCTGTTAAGATGTTGTAGTAATAGGTAGCGGTGAGTTTTGGAGTGATAGGTAGTACAAATTTAGTGACTTTTTTACTGCACTGTCCCATTTTGTGTATTAATGAAGTCAGAAGATTAAGGAGTATTGGGGAGGTATATAATAGGGAGGATAATAGGAAGGTTGTGGCTAAGTGTTTTAGGGTTTGGCCCTGTATAGTAAGTCAAGTTGTTTATTTATTTTTTTATTGTTTGGATTATGTGATGGTCAAATAAAGTTTGGCAACAAACTAAGTTGTCCCGGGACATTTTCATGGGGGGGTGGGGTTAGGTGGATATTAAGGGGAGTTAAGTGGGTTGGGGAGGTGAAAGGGTTAAGTGGAGGCAGGGATGGTTGGGAGGAAATGAGATAAGGATGGGGAGGGGCTTAAAGGGTTTAGTCTAGTGTAGCTGAGTTAAGCAATCACATTTTGGCATGAAATTGCTAAGGCAAGGTATGCCCATGATGACCTGGGTAGTCTGGGAGGTAGGCCTTTGAAATTAGGAGGTAAGATGGTAGATTAGCCAAATCATGGAGGGTGCATTCCAAATGTGTTCGGGGACTTCTGTAGGATTGAGGATATTTATTGATTTGAGGTTGATGATGGGTTTGCTTGGAGGGAGTTTGTTGGCTTGTCCGGGGTTGTTTGCTAGGCTTGGTGGCACTGGAGTTGGGGTTCATTCGTTGGTGGCATCAGGTTGAGGGAGGATTGTTGGTGTGCGCTTGGGGTGTTGTACTGGGAAATGCATTCATTCTGCATTGTTGGCAGCAATGGGCTGGTTGCCAGGAGGCCTCTGAACACACACTGTCTTCTTCTGATGTTGTGTTTTGTTCACAGCATTCAGCGAGACCTGCAGTGTATCTGCTGTTGTGCTATTCAGGTCTCTTCTGCCAGCATGGAAACTGATTCTGTGATGTTTTGACTGCCATTTCACATGTGTTCACAGAGCCGTGTCACAGAATACTTTTGTGCATTGCCAGTAGATTGTGTCTGAGCAGTTTGGTCATGTGCTGCACTTTGGTCATTTGTACTTGCAAAAAAGGGAAAAGATGCCATAATTTTCGTGAGACCATCATGAACTCTTGTGGTCATTCTCAGAGTCAAACAGTGAGGGCTCAGGCATTGCCAGGTACTAGATGCAGTTGTAGATAAGATGTGTTAGTTTGCAGGCTTGTGGCGGGCGTCTTTTTGGCGCATGTGCAGTTGTGGCCTTTAGGGGGGTTGACCATTGCTTCTGGAGTGGGCATGGTCGGATGCCGCCATTTTACTTCTGCTGAATAAAAAAAAAAAAAAGTAAAAAAGAAAAGAAAAGAATATGCATTTACAGATTACACTTTGTTGACATAGTAGCACATTTCAGCTTCTGATTTTCACAGCTAGTCCTTTGCGGTCGTGTTCTGGGCGAGCAGTGCTGTATTTTGTTGTAATAATGTTTTGCCAAGCATGTTTTGGCCATAAAACAGTGTTTTCTTTTAAATTTTAGTGGCTTAAGTTTGTGCAATCAATGTTGGGATATGGTGACAGACGGTTGGGCTGCAGACTGTGGGCCCTTCGAAAGGTTCGTGGGAGGCAAGGCCTGGTGCTCTGGCCGCATTGAGTGCTTGGTTCCTAGATTTGTTGGTGTTCTGGTTGTGGGGGCTTTGCTTTTGCCAGTCCACCAGTTGGGTGTCCTCCGGTGTGTGTGCTGCATTGCAGATGGTGCAGTTGTGTGGCGGTTGCGTTGTCGCCTCATGGCAGCAGGTTGTGTGTTTTTTTCTTAGGACAGAGAGGCTGACGTGTAGATGTGGTGAATATTTATAATGCTGTAGAATTAAGTTTGTTTCACCACTTGGACAGGTTCATAAAACAGCTCCAAAGGGTTCAGTTGTTTTTTTTAAGGAAAGGCCTTTACAATAAGGGATTTTGGGGAGCAATAGTGGTCTTGGTGGTGAGGATCTGCCATGTGGTTTATGCAGGTGATGGCCATCTGGTCTGCATTTTTGGATGCTTTTGTAGGTGTGGCAGAGACTGGTCGCAGTGCAGGGAAAGTTAATTAAAAAAAAAATGGATGTCAGTGCAATGGTGGTTGAGTGCTTCATTGCTGATGGATTTAAGTTAACTCCCAGGTAAGATAACTTTTAGCCATTTCAGTTGTGATGAAGGCAGGTGTAGGGTTACTGGCTGTTACAGTACATTTCTTGTGACTAGGAATGTGTTGGATGTTAGTCTAATTAATAGACATCTAAACTGGGTTCTGCAAGGAAATGCCATTGGTGGTGGTGATAGCAGCTTCATCCTTGATATGCTGGCAGTTGTGGGAGGAGTAGTTTGGCCAGTGGTGGACTTTCGTGGGCTGTTGGCTGGTTTCGCATCATGACTGTGCTCCGTGCATGTACAGTGGGGTACCAGCCAGTCAGATGTGCATGCGGATCAGTTTTCAGCAGGGTGTTCAGAATTTTGCCTCATGTTTGGTCTATTTTTATCATGGAGTTGTGATTTTTGGCTAATCAGTGAAGGCGGGTGAAGGAAAATGGTGACAGTAATTGATTTTTGGACTTTGTACCCTTCAGAACATTCATGCCAATGCAATCACCGTTGATTTATTTTACAGCTGAATTCTGGTTTTGGATATTTAATTTTAGGCTGTCCCATTTAAGTACTGATACAAGGTTTCAAGTGATAAGTGATTAGATGTAGTTGGTAGTGTGAATCAGTTTGTAGCTTAGTTTTGTTGTGAAGTTGCACATCAGGGAAACAAAAACTTTAGTATTTGGATATTGATTATGAAATTAATCTCAAGAAGTTGTTTTAGTTTTCATTTAAGTTGGGTATTTAGCAGAAAGGGTTGTTGGGATGCATACCATCGATATACAATGCAGTTGTTGTGTGGTGATTGGTAAATGTTACAAATCATTAGGTTCAGATCAACTTCAAAGGCAATATAAGATGAGTTAATTTCCCTGAAAGTCCTTGGTACAGATTTATTCAGGATGTTCAGATTTTGCTGCACATTTTTCCCCCCTTTTCTTTCCTTAGAAGGGTACCTTCTGACAAGTTATGGTAAAGTCTTAAGACTGTAGGCAGAAATAATGACAGGCATTTGAGTTGTGGACTTCATACTATTCTGAATATCCATGCTGTTGCAACCTGTCATATCAACCTTTTATGTTTGCAAGAGGACTATTTAAAATAATACCTGATTGTATTTTGTAAGCTGCTAGTCAGCTATTATTAGGTTTGCTGCATTGTGTCCATTTTGTTCCACATTATGTTGGTTAGTGTGCTTCATTTGGAGATGGAAGGTTAAGAGCTAGGAAGATGGTTTTACAATATAAGTTAAAATGGCTTATACGAGGCACTAATGGATGTGGAATCGCAAGGTTACCCGGGTTGTGGATATTGATAGGTCCCTTCATATGTGGGGTTTACTTTTAACATACTCGACTGGTAGTTAAATTTATCTTGGGTATTTGATAGGGTCATTGGAAGCATAGCATCAGTTATGGCTGCTTTGTCATAGATGGGAGTGTCAGTGGTACACTCCTTCCTGAACTGGCAGGATAGGTTATCCTTGAAGATGTCTTGGAATGTGTGTTATAGATGTTGGATGTTTTACATGTCTTTTTCTTTCTTGCAGATGGGGTCTTGGAACGATGCGGCTGTAATTTGGAATAGGTGGGTATAAGGGGGAGCCTTCTCGTTACTATTGGAGGGTTTAATTTTGTCCTTTTCTTTGTAGATGGTGGTGTGCTGAGTACCAGTGGTGGCGATACAGTGAATTCCCAGATAATGGAAGCAGTGGTGAGCGAGGACGTTACACATGGGGAGCACAAATGGGCAACAGTTACTGACGGAAGTAAGTGGATTTCAAAGTTGTTGAGTTTTAGTAGAGGATTTTACACTGCTAGTCAGGGAAGGACAGATATTTCAATTTGTAATATCAGGGTTAATGGGTGCACAATTTGTTCTATTAACCATTTAGTATGTTAGATTAACATTGAAAGTTGTCCCTGCTTTTGGGCATTTGCATTCAATTGTAAAAGGGAGCATGGCCATTGGTCATAGGTAAGGGTTTGATGTGGTGGCAGGGGTCCTGGTGAGTGCCTCCATGTTAAGTAATTATGGTATGTGTGCACATAGAATTTATCATTTTTCTTTACCTTGCAGATTGCTGAAGTGCAGAAGGCATCATGCGGTGGCTTGAAAATGGGATTTGAAAGGTGATGTTTTGATAGGATGGACGTTCTTGCCACTTGAATTGGGCATAAGGAGGGTCTGAGTAATCACCTTAGTAAGGCATATTAGAGCTCTGTGTTTAATTAGTGGGAGCTGATTATTATATTAGTATAGGGGGCAAGTACGGAAGTGGTAGGTAAGGGGGACAAGGGGAAAACTGTCAGGGATGGTATATGGGGAGTGTGGGGATCCCACGAGATGAGTAGAGTCACGATGTTCATAGGAGCACAGGAACTTAGTAGGCTACAGCCCTACAGATTCTGTAAGCCAGTGAAGTTCAATCCTTGATTTCTTGGAACCTTGGGTGGTCGTATTCACTCATCCAGTTGTTTGAACCATATGTGGGAGAAGGGCCAATGAGGTGTTTGACAGGATGCTGAAGTTTGTTCCTAATGGTTGGTTTCTTGGGGTTACAAATCTGTCCCTTGAGTAGGTAGTGTTAATGTTACATACCAGGTTAAGGTTTTACAGAATAGTACAAGGATAATTTCACTTGAGGTTTTGGGTGAATTTGGTTCATAGGTTCATAGGTAGGTACTAGGCTATCTGCCCGAGGGCATTTATAAGCCTAGTCAGAGTGTGTCAGATTTCGCCATCCCATTGATTAATTAGCTGATCCTCTGTCAAGCAGAGCCAATGAAGTGATCCCAGGGGTGTATTTTCTGTTACCCATCCACTCGTCAAGGTTTCCCTTGAGGAGTGTTAGTGAGGGGCTCTGCCTAATGTAATTTAGAATTTTGTTCCAAAGCATGGGGAGCCTCTGTGACAGGAATCTATCCCTCCAGCATGTTCTATTTATTGTTGTGGTAAGGTTGTGCTCACTAGAGCGCGTGGCTCGCAGTGACTTGGATTTGTTTAGGTGGAGCATGTCTATCAATTCTGAGTTGGACATGGCTTTCTAAGTCAGGCAGAGATCACCTCTGAGTAAGCGATATGCCACTGAGTACAGCCGGAGTGTTTTCAGTCAGGCTGCATAGGACATATGTTTGAGGTCAGTAATCCTCTTGATGAGGTATGTTTGTGGTCTCTCCAGCTGTTGGAAGTATCTTGTAAGGTACATCCCAAATGGGGCATTGTACTTTATGATGGGTCTGATGAGTGACGAGTAGAGGGGCACTATAACCTCTTTATTTCTAGATGTGAACCCTTTAGTAATTAGACAGGCCACATAGAAGGATTTCCTAACTACTTTGGCAATATGATTGTCAAAGGAGAAATTACTACCTACCTGGGTCCCCAGATCTCTTATTACCTCTTCTGTATTAAGGGGGCTGCCACATATGTGGTAATTCATGGGTGTATTGTTTTTCCCAAACGGGATGGCTATGAATTTTTTGGCATTTAGCTTGAGGCCATGACTTTGACACCAGGTGTCTGTCTCAGTAAGGCCCTTTTGGAGGATGTCCATGTCAGCTGGAGAGTCAATTATGGCTCCCAGTTTGCAATCATCGGCGAACTTGGTTAGCCATAGTCCTCCTGTGTTTGCCTGTACGTTTGAGAAGTATATGCCGAACAATAGGGGTCCCAGGACCGAGCATTGCGGGACACCACTTGTGACTGGTTTAGAATCGGACCTAGAGCCCACTATTCTTGCTGTGTGAGTTCTGTCTGTAAGCCACTTGGCAACCCATCTCGTGACGTAGGGGTTTATGTTCAGGCTGGTGAGTTTTTCTTTAATACCTGAGTGGGGAATGGTGTCAAAAGCCTTGGCGAGGTCAAGGTCGGCTGTGTGAACAACCTTTCCTCATCTATGGCCTTGTTGACTGTCTCGAAGAAGTCAACCAGGTTTAGTAGGCATGATCTGCCCTTAACAAAGCTGAACTGGGTCGGGTCAAGTGTTTGGAGGTTCCCAATGTCTTTGTTAATGAGTTGCAGGCTAGTCTGGCTTATGGGGCGATAGCTACCATGGTCAGTTGTGGCCACTCCTTTGTGGAGTGGAATAACCATTGCTGTGCATCATTCTATGGGCACATAGCCTGTGGAGAGGCTGAGATTCAACAGCGTGTTTAGGTGGGGGGTTAGTTAGTTCGGTAGTTCATGCACGATGCAGCCTAGGACACCATCCGGCCCCATCGAAGTTGTGTTTCCTGGCTTTTGAAAGGGCTATTTTCACCTGTCTGTCTGTGATTTCCGGGACACTACACTTTTCCAGTATTGTTGTGGACCCTTTTGGGGGTGAGAGACGGGTGAAGTTTGCACTGAATCTATCTGCCAGGATGTTGGCAATATCAGTAGGTTCAGTATATTTTGTGCTATTTTGCACTAGTTCAGTGCATATCTGTGAGTTGCCACTTAGATTCTTAACATAGCTAAAGAAGACTTTGTGGTTATCTTTTATCTTTTGAATCCTTGGTTATTTTTCTTTCGAAGTTAGCCTTGGATGATTTTATGAGGGACCTAAGTTTATTACTGATACTAATCAGGGATATCTTTCCTTCTTGGAATTTGCTTTTTTCTGAACTAGTTTCCTCCTTCTATTGTATAGCCTGCTTATGGCAGGGGTCCACCAGACTGGTTTCCTTCTCTTAGAGGAGTGAGTCTTGATTTTGCTAGGGATGGCACAATCCATGCACCCTTGTAGGTGCATTTGTAAAGGTTTCTGTATCTTGGGCAGCATTATCCTTTAGCGTGGGGGCTATAAAACTTACCACCTCTGCCTTAAGTAAGGTGAAGCTTGCTTTAAAAAAGTTTTTACTGTGGTTTCCTTAGTTGGGGGTGGCAGGGTGTGGACATCCAGAGTGATTAGTTTATGGTCTGATCTAACCAGTGACGGGTTAACCTCCATTGTGGAACACCTGTTGCCCATGTTTGTGATGACCAGGTCCAATATGTTTTCACCTCTGGTAGGGGAGTTTACCAGCTGATCCAGGACGTTTGAGTTGATGAATTCCAGGAAGCGTTGTGCTAGGGAGTTTGTACTCGAGTAGTTTTCCCAGTTAATGGTAGGATAATTGAAATCGCCCAATATCAGGGTGTTCGGTAGGACCTTCATGTTTTCCAGTGTCTCCGGAAAGGTGCAGTGGTGGTCCTGGGGTCATGGAGGGTGATCTGTAGCAGGCCACAATTTGCATTGCAGATTTGCTCGATGTTAGTTGCACATGGATGATCTCAGAGGTATCATGCTGCGCCACTAACATGGAGGTGCCAAAAATGAATCATTGTGAGTATTTGTACTTTAATCTCCAGTGTAAACCGGAGCAAATAATTGGATTTGATTTGATGCTGTCTTATAAGAATTAGGTTTTTGAGGACAAACAGAAATGTGGACTTGAGTGATTAATTCCAAAGGAAGAGTGAATTCTTCCATATAAATCTTCATTGGTTTCTGGAAAAGTAGTAATACGTTTTTTGTGGATCTTGTGGAGTGCTAAACATTTTTTGCACTGACCTAGATAATTCCAGCGTCAGAAATACATTCAGATGCAAATATAAACATCCAGACAATATGCATTATTTTTAAAAGCATTTTTTTGTGCCGGTAGGCAACATAATAAAGATGTGATAGATTTAACAACTGCACATGACATGAGTATCTGGTTCTGAGAAGAGATGCAATTTAATGCTGACATCTCCAATTTTAATAATAGACAGTCTTTAATAGATTCACCAATGAAAATGTAGTCAAGCACGAACATAAGAATATTAACTTACTTTTCATGAATTTATATGTGCTGAGGGAAACGACACTGTATTTGATGAGTAGAGAGATGGATCTGCATAAGGGTATACTACACTGATTCTTTGTGAATGCCATGCCCTCCACCTCTCTGTCTTCCTAAGTTGCATAAATGTGGTGATGTCTGGAGATATTAAATCACTTCTTAGCCATGGTTTCCTGATAACCACACTTGCAGTAATGACAGTTTATTACAGAAATAGTGGGCTTTAATTTGCTCCACTTTCATCCCACGTTTCAGCAGTTCATCACTGCCTAGTGGACTGTGGACGTTTGTGGTGTTGGACCTGGGATAAGATGCATTTTCCCACTTGGAATGAGAGTGTGTGTGTCAGTATGTATTTGCAGTTTTTGAAGATTTTTATACCAGATATGTGTATAGGCTTTACGCTATATTTAAGAGTAGACAAGTCAAATGGGGTGAGATATAACATGTTATAAACATTTGGAGTAACTGTCAGGATGATTGGTATCCCTTATATGTAAGTAATGCTGAGAAAACAGAGACAGGGGAGATAGTGTAAGCTAGGTAAAGATAGGGTTGCAAAACATGGGAACAATACGGGAAATTCAATCTTCTGTCATATAATTGTGACAACATAATTTGTGGGTGCCTGGCAGTTGATGATGTCAGAAAAAAAGGATGAGATAACTACATACATATTCTGGTATGGGTATACATTAAGTCTTACAAGGCTATAGTTTATGTTTCAGGTATGGGAAAGGAAAGGATAATAGACTGAGGGATATCTGAAAATCAGCGGGAGGGGATGTAAGATATGGATATGTCTGCTAGTTCTTTTCACAGAGAGGGACAGTGCCACTTCTATGACCCAGGTGACCTGAGTTCAACAAGAGTCCGAGGCATCTTTTAGGAGTGACATGAGGGTGGGTATGATATGGCTGAGATGGCTTGCCTTTCTTGGGGGAGGGTGCAGCAGGTACCAGGGCATATTGATTCGATGGACTTTGTGGTGGAGACTGGAAACCATGGAGGCACTGCCTGCAGGTGGTGTAGGGTCAGTGATTAAATATGTACAGAGGTGGTACAGACACTGATGTGAGAAATGCTACTTTCTGAGAAAGTCACAGATGACTGATAAATATAAAAACTTCTGAA
This sequence comes from Protopterus annectens, assembly GCF_019279795.1. Lineage (NCBI taxonomy): Eukaryota > Metazoa > Chordata > Ceratodontiformes > Protopteridae > Protopterus > Protopterus annectens. The sequence continues at coordinate 963,858,920 of NC_056741.1, forward strand.
TAGCAATTGCAATGTAAAACTGTAACTGTAAGACCCAATTTCAAAAGCCTGATTTTTTTACCAAACTTCTACTTTCCTTTTTTTTAATATTAACATGTCATGCCATTTTCTTTCCCCTATGGACTTGTTTATTTTTCTTCTGAATCTTACAATTTATCATCATGTCTATGAGATATATTTGATCATGCCTGTTTGGTGACCACTAACACAAAATATATATCAAGTAAATAGTCACTAAATGGCAACCATATATTCTTGTAGAAACTGTACTTTATCAAAATGTAAAATAGCAAAGAGTATAGTAAGTTACTAAATACCATAAATGGAATGCATTAGTGCAGACACAAAAACAGAATGTGTAAGATTACAGAAACTTCAGCTAGGTGTTTTGTAACCTAACTGAAGCATATTGGATTTATTATATTTCACATCCTGTACAAAATAAGAAAGGAACAGTAACATCATCACATCTTCTGATATGCATAGTTTAAGTGTCATGCACATTGGAGTAATCTGATTGTATTACTAACAGTGCAGACAGTAGAGTTAAATTATTGCATTAACTTCAGCTAGTAAGACCAACATTAAGATTATGAGGCAGTTAATATTATAATGCCTTGGATATAAGAAGTGCGAAGGGAAGAGGAATGAAATACTTAAGTTGCAGTGATCAGTACAGATTAAAAAAATCTGATGAGCACCATCCGTTACATCAAAGCTCCTGCAGAGGAGCCATATGTATGTTTAATTGACAATACCTCTAGAAACTGTGAAGATCACTTCCCAGTGCTTGACAGATTTCAAATTAGATTTCAGTGTTATTAAACTCGCCATAATTAGAAGAACCAAATAATAAAATCACAGTAGAAACAGATGACTTTTTTCAAGGTATATTTGTCCATCATGGATGCAATCTCTAAAAAAGTCAGAGGCAGAAAAATAACAGATTGAATTTCAGTAAGGCTGGCTCAATAATCGTCATAACATTATATATAAGTGAAAAAGGAGAAAAACTTGACCAGGATGGCTTAAAGGTTATAGGGTGGTTATTGAACTGATGTCTTACCATAGCAATATAAATGAAAACTGGAGATACTTAAAAATCAACAACAAGAAGTTGTGTGGGAACGCTCTTTGTTAAAAGATGGTAAAGGTTTTAACTGATATGACAAAATAGTGCAGCACAATATCATCCCATAAAACAAGTATTATTTTAGAGAGCTATGAAGACTTTGCTAAAACTCAGGAGCAATCTTTGTGATAGGCATGACATAGTTTGCGGTTCCTGGATACAAGCAAGGTGTTGATGATTCAAAGACAATGTTTGGATAAATATTTTTCATATAGTATGCAGCACATGCAAAGCGGAAGATAATGCATGCAGATGAGAGACTAAATAGAGCAAGGGTCATTTAGAAAACATGTGGGACATGGTTTGCCTGTCAATACTCAGTTGTAAATTACTTCATTGCATTTGAAAATGTCAGTATAAAGCAGAAATATTTAGCACAAGACAAGGAATAGTTTATCTGAATAAACTACATATAAAACTGGTAATACAAGTACCTACGTTGAACAGGGGAGTAAAACATCAATGTTCACAGTGGTGGTTTTACGTGTTGTAGCATAGTTTGACAGGCTGCAGCTCAAGGATTTATACTGGGTTGACTATGATCTACTCTTCAGCATATGTGGTACACAGATATCACCCCAAAGATTCTATAGCCGTCTTGCACCACAGGACAAAAATGCATGCTTTGCCTTAATCATTCTGACCACAGAGACGTTACAGCAAAGATAACTTCCTGTATGTGTTACTTCAGTATGTGGAGCAGCATACATGTTTTTCTAGGGCGGAACAGGAGACAGCTACCACTGTGCTTGGCTTTTATGATACCTTTCTCTTCTAGGTCCCATTGACTGCACACGTTTTGCAATCAAGGAAGTAGCTGGTCCAAATGTAATGCCTACATCGACAGGAAAAGCAGCCATTCCTCAAACTATCAGGTGGTCTGCAGGTAAGATGGTATATTAACCAATGTGTTTGTGATGTAAGTTGGCAAAGTACATGATTGCAGCTAATGTGAAACCTCTCTAGCACTTCCCATAGTATACTTGCCTGAGGGTAATCTTGTCAATAATGGTAGGAAGGACGTTGCTTGGTAATCTATTAAGTTTATTCTGCATATCTGAGAGGCAGTTAATCCCTCTCAAAAAATGTATGCATTGCAGATGACATTGAAAATGTTCATGAGCCACAGGTGATTACATCAGTATGGCATCTCCATCCCTTAAAAGAACATTCATATAATATTAACTATGATTATACTTGTGCCGGGATCTATTTGTCCTGCTCTAGAGCTCATCCAGATGCATTGACACATTGGGAGAGTCCCCACAGTACTTATCTGACAAGCTGAGCAAAATTATCATTATGTGCAACATGCTGCCCACTATGATTTTCAGAAAAGGATGACCAGGATTTGGGCAAACAACTATACGCACTGATGTGGGCAGACAACTATGTGAACCGTGACCAAGACCTACATGGCCTCATTTACCAAAGGATGGAAGTGATAATGCTATCAAGATAATGCTAGAGGTGGCAGGTCCCCAGTGGATGCAGCATCCAGTATATCTATTAGCACAGGAAAAGTGTCAGCACCTTCTAAAGAACTATGTACTGTGACAGACCACAACAAAAACAGCCATGCAGAACAAAGTGATGCATATAGTATTGTAGATATGTTACAGAAATCAGTGCAAGCTATGAAGTACAGTACATGGTCAGTTTTATACCGTAAATTAAGAATTACTACACAGCTAAAGAAATAGAAAGATGACACATGGACCAGCTATCATCTTCTGCACAGATGACAGGAAGCTCCCCAACCTAGGGACAGGGAGACTATATATATAAGAGAGAGAGAGAAATAGAGAGAGAGTATGGGGCACTCAAAAGGGACTGGATAGGCAGCACTTCACTGTTGGTGTGTCTAGGGCATGGAAAGTCTGTTACTAGTGGTATTCAGTGAGCTGCATAATGTGTGTTCCTGTTGGCATCCACTGAGTTGTTCTGTTGTAAGATATAGTAGTGCAGACACCTCACTGACTTAAAGTCATACAGCTCAAGTTCCTCCACTAAGGTTAGGGCAGCTGGTAATTACCTGTGTATCACACTGTGAAGTGTCCTATGTTTGTACTGGGATGTGACCGTGTGGGATGATGATGAAAAGTATTGAGGCCAGTCACATACCAATTTGACAGGTCGTTTGAGCAAAGATAGATCATATGAGCTTGGCTTCCTTCATTTACTTCAGCTGCAAAACTTAAATGTTCTCCAACTTAGCCCACTCATGTCTATCCCTGCCACATTTGGGAGAACTGGTGTTGCATGGTACTATTCTGAGTGATCAGCCAACATAAGCCAAGACAGCCATTAGGAGCATCATGAAGCACATGTAGTTATCATAGAGCTCTTCAACTCCTTTGTGCCTGACATGAAGCATGGTAGTCAGCTTTGGATTGTATGTAAGACATCAGAATGGGCTTTGAATGATGCTGCATGCCATCTGCACTTTTAACTCCATAGGCATCTGTACTTCTGGGAATGTATTGTGGAGGCAGACCTTGGCAGTAACTTGACACCACTGCTGGATGGGAGGTATACCTTTGTGCAGTGCAGTACTGATATACAATCCCATATGTTCATATGCTAGGGAGCCATAGTGCAGGGATGCATCCAACCCAGGTTCTTCCCTGTTAGGATATCCTTTCATCCAATACACTGCTGATATTCAGTTATGCATTTCCTGTACTAAAGAATCCTAGTCATGGGTTACAGCCTCTACAAGTGCATGCACATCTGAGAAACTAAAGCCCCAGTCATCTGTGTGTCTAATACTCCTGCAATGGTATGAGTGACTGACAAAGTATGAGTGACTGACATAGTATGAGTGGTCTCCAAATATGTGGAACATTATTCCACATGCTGTATTTGCCCAGTCATCACAAAGTGATCACACTCTTTGTGGATGGCACTAAGATTTGAAAGACATCATCAAACCATTGAGTACTAGCCACATCAGCTATATGCCCTGAGTCTTTTTAGTCATTAAAATCCACAGCAATATCCTCATTTGCTGTGTTACCTGTGAAACAGTGACAGTACTGATGGTAGCTGGTAAGGTCCACTGCAGGTAAACCTGCTAAAGCTGAGTGCTATGCAAAGACAAAAATACTGTAGCCTATATAGCAGTGTGTTTCTGGTGCAGATGTACACATAGCCGGCACCCATGAAAAACCCAGAAAGGGAATGTTGTTTGAAAGACACATGGAATTAAATTAGATATACCTGTATTTAATATGCCTTTGAAAAAATGGTGAATATCATACTGACATGATTAATCATCAAGGAAGAACAGGTAAATCTAACTACCCCTCCTCTCCATATCAATATAAATGGCACAAGCAGAGAAGTTTTTGAGAGATCAGATCCATTAAGAACATCAAGAAGTCCTCAGTGTCTTTGAAATGAAGAATAGGGGGTCCACTCCTAACTGAGGAGTCACGTGCCGCAGTGCTATCCCATACCTATTTTATATGCACAGTCATGTTTTGAAGGTTTTAGTGGAAATGTAAAAGAGTTCTGCCAAGGCCATTGGCTACATTGAACTGTTGAAGAATCCATCCGCAACTGATCAAACTTTTTCCTGGTGGTACCATACTTATTCAATAACATGAGGTCAAGATCCTCAGGGCTTGCAGGACTGCATTATATGTAGCCCTAAACTGATCCTGCTTTTAGGATTATCTCTTCTTGTCACTACCAACCCTAGAAAATATTAGTGGCATAACATGCAGCCAGCATGTCATATGAAATATAGTGGTATGCAGTAATATATCACCATCCTAGTCCTTCTTCTTGAATTACTGAATAATATGCAGTTGTTAAAATGCTTCGGTAACTGAATGGTAAAGCCTACATGGAGTTTACATGTTTGTGTGATAAGCAGCACTGTTAATAGCATAAGCATGCCACACATCACACTTACACAAATACAAGCAAGGTTTCATGGCCAGCAACAGTGTTGCTGACCAGGAAACTGTGCAGAGCAGCACAAATGCAGAAATAAGATACATACGTATTGCCTACAGGCAATCCTGCTTGATGAAATTGTGCGGACAGCCATAGTGATTACAGGGGTGAAAATACTGCAACAACTGCAGTATGAACACATTGTAGAAAAGTGTACTTAGTGCAAGTGCACTACAACAAGTTTTTGCAGAATTAACTAATAGATGTGATGTTGTGGTGATCAGCAAGGGCAAATACAATGCAACATAAATGCACTAGGCAGGGAAGGTATGCTGATTAAAATGGCCACAGACATGAATGACAGGAATGAGGAAAGAAGAGGGCATGTAAATTATGGCAATATTCCCAAGATAGGATATGCCAAATTATGTACACTTTTAAGACAGTCAGTAGCATAACATGGAGCACATGTGTAGATAGCACAGTAAGTATCTCTGTTTACCCCTACTGTGAGAATATATGTATATCACCACAGATGATAGTATATAAGTGACTGTCACACAAGGTTATATGTCAACAGAGATGAAATGTTGTGATATAAACATCGCTGACATGTTCAATGGAGAGGACATTTAGTAAGGATGGTATTTATTTATTTATTTATTTTACATTTGTTGACCGGGCTAGTCTAACTGGATACACGTCCATTTTCAGTAGAGGCCCGGTGAGAAAAGCTCCAAGCAACAGTAATGACAAAAGAAATACAGTAAAGGGAAATATTAAAGTGAAATTATGGTACATTTTTTTTCTTAAGGGTCATATCCACTTATACAGAGTCCTTTAGTAAATATAAACTGAGAACAAATACAAAGAGCAGAAAGTCCTTTTACAGGTAGGCTATATAGAAAAGTGGAGTAGAAAGTGAAGAGAAAGTGCAAGAATGAGAAAAAGATATCAGTCAGGGTTGGAACAGGGACAAAGCCAGTGAGTTGTTAGATATTCTTTAAGATGCTTCTTATAAAGAAGAGTGGAAGCAAGGTTGGAAAGTTCACTAGGGAGATGGTTCCAACTTTTCCCTATGGCGTTGGTGAAAAGTGAGTCCCCAGCTTTGTTGTTGGATTTAATGGATGAGACTAGGAGTTTATTTGCTGAGCGTAGTGTAGCAAGATTTTTGTAGGGGGTAATGAGGTTGGTGAGGATTGGGGTGTTATTAGGGTAATAAAGGATCTTTTGGGTGATAACAAGTTGTTGAAAAAGAAGTTTGTTCTCCAGTTCTAACCATCCCAGTTATCTGAGGTTATGACAGTGATGAGTTCTAAATGGGGAGCCAGTAGCAAATCTGGTTATGTTATTGTAACTGGTGGAAAGTTTGGAGAGGTTGGTTTTAGATAAATTAGTGTAAATAGCTGAAGCATAGAATAAGGTGGAGATCAGGTGGGTCTGGGCAATAGTGATTCTAGCTACAGGGGTAAGGAAGGATTTGATACTGTAAAGGGTGCCTAGTTTTTTGTTGACAGACTTAATAGTGGAATTAATATGGTCATCATAGCTAAGGTAGCTGTCAATTGTTACTCCCAGTAGATGGGTAGTAGTATCAGGGGATATGTTAGTTCCATTGTTAGAAGTTACTGTGAAGTGCAGTTGAGGTGACTTATGAGTAGGAGCAAAGAGCAATAGTTTTGTTTTCTTGGGTTTGAGAAGAAGGCAGTGTTTCAAGAAGCAGTTTTCAACACTGTTAAATGCTGTTTGGGTTAGGGACTGGAGAGAGGTTATGGACTTGGCTGAACAAATTAAGGTGGAGTCATCAGCATATTGTATGCAGGTGGCTTAGGGTATGTTGATATGTAGATCATTAATAAACAGAGAGAATAGAAGGGGTCCTAAAATAGAGCCTTATAGTACTCCAATGTTCACAGGGAGGGATGAAGAAAGATTATTATCCCAAAGTACTGCTTGCTGTCTGTTTTCTAATTAGGATTTAAACCATTGTAATGCTTGAGGATGAAGCGATTGAGCTTTTAGGATGTCAATATGTATGTGATGGTTTACCATATCAAAGGCTTTTGAGAGGTCAATAAATAATGCAGAAGAAAAAATGTTGTTTCGATTTTTGTTTATGGTATCAGAGAAGGATAGCAGGGCAGTTGTTGTGCTATGGTAAGGACTAAAACCATGCTGGCAGTTGGCAAGAAGATTATTTTGGAGCAGGCGGTCAAGCAGTTGTCTGTGTATACATTTTTCCATTATTTTAGCTAACGGAGAGAGCAAGGCGATAGGCTGAAAGTTGGAGAGTTCTGTAGATGGGCCATCTTTATGTAAAGGGATTATGTGGGAAACCTTCCATAATGAAGGGATTTTGCTTTCTAAAATTGTTCTATTTATAAGGATGGATATGGGATAGGCAATGGATTTAGCTGCAATTTGCAGGTATTCAGCTGGAAGACTGTCAGCGGAAGGGGTACATGGCTTGAGTTTTTGAAGGAGTTTGCAAATGAGGGATGCAGGTACAGGTTGTAAAAGAAAGGTTGGTGTTGAGGTATTAGTGGTATTTAATGGGGGTGTGGTTGTGGATGGTAAAGTATTAGCTAGGGATAGAATGGCATCAGTAAAGTAGTTATTAAAAGCATCAGGAATCTGGTTAGAGTTATTTTGGTTGAATCCTGAAGGGGCAGGAGTTTTAGAATGCCCAGGCTGAAGAAGCTTGTTAGCGCCAGACCAGAATTTTTGTGGATGTTGTCGGTGGGTTTGTTGTAGGTGGAGTTAATAGTCTTTTTTGTCTTTGAGAATCTCTTTCTTGGTGGCATTTCTTAACTGTTTAAAATAGAGGTGGTCTGTTGGGCATCTGGAGGTTCTCCATTTGGCCCAGATTTTATTTCTGAGGAGGATCTTTTGTCTAGTTTGTTTTGTGAGCCAAGGGGCAGTTTTGGTCCTAACTCGGGAAGAGCGATAGGGGGCATGGTAGTCAAATATATGAAGAAATTTGGTATTAAAGTAGGTTACTGCTTCATCAAGTCCAAGATGAAACAATGGGGACCAGTCACATTTAAGTTCATTTTGGAAGCTGTCTGGGTTAAAGAATATTTTGGAGCGGGAGGTTTTAAAGATATTAGTGTTGGGGCCATAAGTTTTTTTTTGATGATATAGGTTAACATGTGGTCACTGATATCATCTGGAAGGGTTCCTGGCTTATAAGAGTCAAGGGGACTGTTTAGAAGGATCCAGTCAAGGATGCTTTCTTTACTGTTTGGTTTGTGGATTCTGGTCGGAGTGGTTATTATTTGTGTGAATCCATAAAGATTTATGTGATCGGTAGGATTGGGGGAATTACAGGTAACCCAGTCTATATTAAAGTCACCTAACATAATAGTTTCTTGGGGTAGGTGGATAGAGAGGTAACTTAGTATTTTTTCAAGGGTGTGAATGTTATTTCCTGGGGGGGGGGTAGGTGCAAATTAGATAGATAGATTTGGAGCTGTTGATTTGTAGTTTTGCAGTAAGGATTTCTGAATTGGTATCTGAGGGTAGGAGCAATTTGAAGGGTGAAAGTTGGAGTTCAGCTTTATACAAAATGGCTACCCCTCCACCTTTTTTGGTTATCCGGTCACATCTCAGGATGTTGTAACCAGGAGGGGTAATCTCATGGTCCTGAGTTGAGGGCTTTAGCCATGTTTCAGAAATGCAGAGAATATCAAATGAGTGCACATCTAAGAGTGCATGTAGGTGGGTGATTTTATTGTTAATGCTACGGATGTTAAGGTGAGCTATCAGAAGGGAGTTGGATGATCTATTTAGGGTGGAGATACCTGGAGTAGGTAGGTAGGGTGGGTTTTTGGTGATATCAGTATTGGGGCCAGGGTTAGGATGAATATCACCATCTAGTAGTAGGTGAGGTTGTGGATATTGAACAAGTTTAAGGATTTTGTAGTAATAGTTTTTTTTTTTTTTTGCCAAGGAACTAAGTAATATGGGTAGATCTATGGTACATTGGAAGTACATAGATAGAGGTGGAGGTTATGTTACTATGGTTGAGGGACTTAATGAGAGAAACAGGTAATGTTTCATGGAAGGGGTGGCAATGTTCATGAAGGGAAAATTGTTCAAAGGAGGTTAATGTGTATGGAATTGTAAGAGAAGCAAAAGTTGTAATTAAGAGTAGTAAGTTAGTATAACAAGACTTATGTGTTGGGTCCATTTGGCTATGTAGGTAAGGTGTTGGAGAATGTGGTATGAAGGTATGGAATAGATATGGGAAAGGAGGGAAAAGGAGAAAAGTGCAGTATGAGGAAGAGTTGGTTAATGGTAGAGGAGTACAATTAATCGAAATAAAGGTGGGTTTAAGACGGAAGGTGAAACTATTAGTAATGGAGGGTGTCCTGTGCAGATGTTAGAGAGTGGGCTTAAAGATAGGTAATTAACTAGTTAATGTGTTGTAGAGTTTGGGGGTGGAAGTGTTAGGTAGAAGTAGTTAGTGATAGGACGATGATGGGAGGGGGTGTGGCCACAGATGTATATGGCTAGCAGCACTGGGGGTGGGTGGGAATTGGGGGTAGGGTAGGGTAGGGTAGCGGAGTGAGCCCGCAGGATGAACGGAGCGGTAGAACAGGTAAGTGATGAATGACAACAAAAAACAATCTGGGGGCTGCTGACTACTGGGAGCAGTAGGTGTGAAGAGTAGGTATGGGGGGAAGAACAGGGAAGGTAAAGGATACAGAGGTTCAGTAGCAGTGAAAATTAGTAGTTTAATATGAGGAAAACAAGGATGGCCAAGAATAGGTTAAAAGTCTTGCTTCGAGTGCTCAGGGCTAAACTGAGACTAAGGTTAACAACGGGAGAAAGATGGAAGTATTAGAAGATGTCCTGGTTTAGAGCGCCATCTAGTGGGAATATTGAGAAAGTACAGTAGGGGTGAGAGAGCAGAGATACGAGGTATCAGGGTTAGCGAAGGCTCCTGAAAGTAGCTAGGTGCAGGGCACAGCACAGGGAGAGAAGAACAAAATAGCAAGTAGCAGGAGACAGTCCAAGGAGAGGGAAAAAATATAAGTAGTAAGGGGTGGGGAGGGGAGTATGGCTGCTGCGTGGCTTGGCTAGGTTGTGTAGTTACAAAAATACAGCAGGAATATACAAGTGTACAGTTTTACCACTAAGTAAGAATAGCACATACTTTCTTGCCTCCTAGTGAACAGAGGTCCTAAGCAGGATGGCAAGTTCTTTGCTATGGAGGTGTAGGAAGATTTGTTTGCTGGGGGTCCTTTCACCGGGCAGGTAGACACTTAACAGTTGTACTGTAACATAGGAGATTCAAACCTAGAGTGGTGGGGATACAGAGATATTGAAGGGATTAGAAAAAATGCAGTCCTTTGAAAAGAAAAATAGAGTAGTGAACCCAGTATTTCAGTGCAAACAATTGGTTATGGGCAATCACTTATAAGGTACTGACCTATAGCATAATCTACTACTATATATACTTCTATCCAACAATAGAACAGAATATCATAGGTAAGAAAAATGTGAAACAGTTGCTAAGCAGTCTGTCTAAGAAACATTAGAAACCTTGTTACAGCAGTTTTACAACGGTATATAAAGAGTGCTTTAAACACCTTATAGCAGTAGATATACAGTGGTCTTAACTAGTAAGCTTAACAAACAATACCACAGCAGTGTACCTACACAAGTTTGAGTTGTCGTAAGTTCATCCCACTTCTCAACAAGCAACACTGGAGATGGGTTAAAGTTGTGCACAGGTAGGCTAAAGATCTATCAGTCCCAGCAGTGGACTAGACTAGTGCGTGACTACCAGGGCCACCATAAGTCCTAAGGCCATGAAAGCAGTAGGTATCATAAACATAAAAAGGGGAGACCCTAAGTTAAGTAGCACATTGAATGCACTTATAGTAATGGTGCAGCTTAAACATTTGCATTGTCCTTCCATCAGCAAACCTCAGAAGATATCTCGGAGCCTAAACCAAGTATGGCGTTGGGACTATGTTCAGCCAAAGGAGACAGCTTGAATAGGTAAATAAAACTGCCGTGTGGCAGTTGGAAAGCACTGCGTTAAGAAGGAGGTAATTGTGTATAGTTAAGGATCTTTGCAGCTCTCTGAGCGAATAGTAGGAGCTCTTATGATCTGATTAGCAGCTGGTAGGTCCTTGGAATAAATAGATAATTAACAAAGGGGAAAGCTCAGGACAAAAATCTAAAAAGCTAACATCCAGGGATGTTTTTTAAGTTGTTTAATAAAAAGGACTAAAAGGATTTAAGCAAATACCCCGAGGAAGTTGAGCAAGGTCTATCAAACCTAGTGGTAGACTACCGTGTTACTCTCGGAAGTGGGATAACTTACAACAGGACCACGTGGGACGTCCGTGGAACAGCTGGTCATTCATATAAGTTAGAAGCAGCGGGCAGCATAACACAAGAAAAATATAAAGAGAAAAAAATAAAATAAAATAAGCATGCTGGAGATCACATTTAACATGCAGCGTGTGTAACACTCAGCTAAGCTATTTAATATAGGGGTATGAACATGTTGTGAAGATCTGCAAAATGACTTGAGGAATATGACTAGAAAGTCAGCATACCTCACAACCAATCATAGAGACATAACAACAGATTTATGGACAACTGATGTCAGAAGCAATCACAATCACAAACAATTTAAAATATTAACAACATTAATCTGTGACATTGTTAGAATATGTGAGTTTAAGTTGTTACACATGTTCTTCAGGAACAGATGTGCATGACTATAATGGTTGTCAGTATTCTTTAATGGGAAAAAATCACCCCTTTAAAAAAATAAAGTGCCTTTAGAGGTGTTAAATGGAACAGTTTTAAACCTGGAGTTGGATTCAGGGGCAATCCTGGCCATTTGAGAGGTTGGCATGACACATAAGCCACAAGCCACATGTGCAGGAATTAAACCCATGTCATCAATGTTGTCAATGATTTTGGTATTTACTGGGTGCAACACAGAAAGCCATATCACACATGCATCTTGTACAACACCAGGAATGGAAGTCTACACTGTCAATTCCTAATAGGTATCATAACAAACAATAGTTTTGTATGAGTGATGAGATGTGTGCAAGCTTACTGTGCCATATTTAATAAACTTGAGTAAAGCATCACTGGCTAACATTGGTATCAGACATAAGGATAACAAGACACACAAACAACACACTATTATGAGTGGATTCCCTACACACAGCCGTGCACTGCATGCATCTGACACATTTAATAGCAATGGATAAATTGTCTGAAGCATGTACAATAGAAGTTTGAAAGAAAGAACTGGTGTGTTGCAATGAATGGTACAGCAGCATATGAGTATGATGGCAATGGATCATCTATGCCCATGCTCATAGATACTATACCACTGCAAAGTGTAGAGTCAATGAGCAATGTCACTGTGATAATTTGTTCACTTACCAAGCAATGTATGGAGCACACTCTATAGGCATGTCCGACCTCAAGACATGTGCCACACGATCGCTGTCCACCTGACATTGCCAGTGAAAATGTTATACTCGCATGAAACCCTGACATGCATGCATATGTATTCATGCAAAATATCAAGTGACAATACTGAAGTGATATACTGTTATATCCGTGATGCTGTTTAGTCACACTATAGCTGTACCTAGGATAGAATTGGAGCTCATGGGTTCATAGGAGAGCACTAGCTAATGTTCCAAGATGACATAAAAGCCTAGCCATACTTAACACAAGTTTCACAATTTTAAATATCTATGTGAGCAAACTTCATATAATTATGTGCCTATGCTATGTTATCTAAGACTAGTTGCCTCAATCCATGAGGGACATGGGCACAACACCAGAACTGTAATTAACATTAGCCATCCATTGATGTAGGTTGCACTTAAATATGGTCAGGAAAGGCCTTCACTTTACGTGAATGGAAAGCTTGCTCCAGAGAAGGGGTAGTGTTTGTGACACATTTGTATCTCTCCAATATGATTTAGTATGTCAGAGGCTAGGCTATCATCCTTTGAACAAGTGACCCTTGTACAGTTTGCTTTACCAATGTGTGACAATTCCATCAGGGATGGATTGGAGTCTGCCCTGTAGGCCAGACAAAAATTGGCCCTTATTTGTCTGTAGGGGACAGTGTACAGCGATATGGGTTTCAGTCTTTCCTTGTAGCACTTGTCTAGTACACTGTGTATCTTCCTTGTGGAAAATCTCTGGTGTTGCTCCAGTTGCTACACATGTGTGGTGAATCACATGCAAAAGGGTGCATTGTTCTCACTTATTGTTGTAACGAGGTCTGAGTACAATGGAATTATAATGTCCTGTGATCTGGAGGACATGCCCATAGTTATGGGTTGTGCCACATATAAGGGATTTGTCACTACTGTGGACACATTTTGGCCGAATTTCCGATTACTATCCATCTGAGTAGCCCGATTGCATACTACTGGGTCTACTCATAGGAGTGTGCTGTGTATACTGTAATTAGCTTGGGTATTTGCTATTCAAAATGGAATAACTATGGATTTTTTTCCATTTAGTGTGTCTCCATGGCTCTGGCATCAATCAGTTGTGTGTGTTTTAATACTTTCTGCAATATATCAATACCGTTACCTGGTTCAAGGATTGTTTGTTGGACAAATGCTGTCTAAGTTTGCCCTGACTTCTGTGAATTAAATACAGACAGGAATGGTACTGCACTGCTCACTAGCCTTTGGTACAGGTGAATTCAAACACTTTGAAAGTATGTTTCTAGTTGGTGATCCATTGGGCTACACACTTGGTGACATAGTGGTTTATGGCTGGTTGAGACAGGTTCTCTGTAATACCTGAGTGTAGAATTGTATCAAATGCCTTGGCCAGGTCAAGTTATGTGGGATGTACATTCTTTCCTTCATCCATGGCCTCGGTGACCTTCTCAAAAAGTAAACAAGATTTATCAGACATGATCTAGCCTTAACAAATCAAAAATGGCTTAATTACACAGCTGGAGATTAACTAAGTTCTTGTTGATAAGTTACATGCTGATTCTTTCCATGATCTTACAGATGAAGCTAGTCAGGCTAATGGGTCTATAATTCCCTGTGTCGGATTATGGCCCCCATTGTTCAGACAGATGACTGTTGCTGTCCACCATTTTGCCAGAAACTACATTGTCTGGAGGCTGTGGTTAAGTAGGGATCCAACTATGTCTGCTGGGTCATGTTTTAATTTGTTGATAAAGCAACTTGGGGATGTTGTCAGGAACCATTGATGCCATGTTTTTAGCCTTTCTGAGAATACTGATCTCTTGAGAAAATATGTTGAGTAATGTCTGTATGTATATTTTGGGTGACGCCAGTGGGGTCAGAGTGGTGAAGATTGATCCAAATCTGTCAGCTAGCAGATTGCATATTGCTTCCATTTGAGTATGGGTAGTAGCATCCACAACCATCTGTGCACATAGCTGTTTATTCCCCCTAAGATTTTTTACTTACTTAAAATAATATTTGTGACAGCACCTCCAAATACAACCTTGGGTTTGCATCATGTGTCACATAGTGGAACTGTTAACACATTCATACAACTCTACCTATTTCACATTACTACATCACTTTCACATCATATTCTTATATGTTTATCATTGAAAGGTGTATGTGTGTGAGTGCTCTGATACCATATATGGGCACTTTGCAAATGAGGTGGATGTGGTTCATGCAGAACAGTTAACACAGTCACGCAATGCTGCTGGGCAACACCTGAATAATTCTTGTGAATAGCAACAGAATTGTGCATACAATGAAATTCTCAAGGTTGCAAGTGAATCTGAACTGGTTATGTGGTTGTGTGTATTGCAGCATTGCAATATTTGTATGAAACAAGGCATATGTGCATATGTAATATGTATGATCTAATATTGTTGTATGTAACATAGTATTTCATGATGCTAGGTATACATATGCACAGATGTGCCATAATGAAAGCGCCACTGTGATGACTGAATGAAATGTGTAAAATGTTAATATACTGCACTATAATAACACATGCCTTACTAAGGCAACAATATACGTAACATCAATCCATGTCAACAGCCCTCAGGAGGCATATTACTAGAGTTGCTATGGAAGGAACACATAACAAAATGGCAGCAGTGGCTATCAAGACATTACTTCAAATCACAGATTTGAATACACTGTTGTAGGGCTACTGTACATCCACACCTTAGCACAGCACATGTGGATGACAACAAGGTTGACATGTGCAATCGTCATAGGGTCATAAGACATTACTAGGCTAATGGCAAACATCACATAAAATCCAAGCCATAATTATACCATGTAAGCTATACATATATATATATATATATATATATATATATATATATATATATATATATATATATATATATATATATATTAGGGGTACATGCATATGACTGTTTGTGTTTGATTGTATTACATGTTGCCTCTGTCCATATGTGACATGTGGACCACTCCATGACAGAATTAGCAATGACACAGCCAGTGGTGTGGAGATGGCTTGCAAGAAGGGCTGTGCTTCACGATGTGTGTATGCATCTTTCAGATGATATCTCAGTGTTCTGCAGAAAGGATGCTATGTTGCCAGATGGAAAAACTGATTTTGGATTCATGGGGCTATGTTAAAGGTTCTCCTGAGTGGGAGTCAAATAAAAAGAGATTCAAAAGATCATATAATGACTGTAATATATCACTTGGAAAGGGAAACCACCAAAAATTAGAGCTGATGGTAGAATCTAAAAGTTTTATTAATCCAAAATAAGGCAGTCCAAAACTATCCTCATATAAAAAATAATCCACAAATAAACACCTTAACTTTTTCACCGCATTTTCGTCCACATTTTAACTTCATCAGATGTATGCATACCCCTCAACCATCATGTCTTTAAATAATGAATTCAATTAAAATCAACGGGTCTGTATTATATTCTCGAATGCTGACAATGTCGAATCTGACATTGTCGACACGAGAATATTGAACGCTCAGAATCTCGAGCGTGTAAATGGAAATCTCCATAAGGGGAGATTTCCATTTGATGCAATGTAGTGCGGTCTCAGAGTTGGTATATTTAAGTAGCAGGGGGTGTGGGGGATATAGGGGGGTCTTGCCCCCCCTGGATAAACCCATTAAGGTACTTTTTTCTTTTTTATCATTTTATAAGTTCAATGTTTGAAGACATCGACCATATGGTGTCGACCATATGGTGTTCAATGTTTTCAAACATCGATCTTATAATATAGACCCAAAATCAACCAGTCCCACTCTCTTTGTAGTAAATCAATTAAAACCAATTAAAATATTTAAAAAACATTTCTTAATTATTTGAATTTAAAATTTAAAGTACAAATGCCATCAAAATACACTTGAAAGTGTACATAAAATAAACAAACCAGACTAATGTTAAAACCGCTTGGATATTTAAATATCAAAAAATTAAACAGTAATTTCTAAATGTATGTAAATAAGTACATATCTATATATTCACAACAGGGAGCTCTATCTAGTGGCCACACTAACAAATTACAACTTTGCTGCTCTAAGCTTCAACATTGGGACTAGGGAGACTGCGTCAAGATGAGGTGGTTTTGTCAAGATGAGGTGGTTTTGTGGCTTCCAATATTATTTGCCAGTAGAGTTCTCTGTACTCCAACCTAGTGTCCCATGGTCCCCCTCACTGTTCTTTTCTTATTACTTCCAAAACAAAAACTTGAAAAGTGGTTTCATGGCAAGTCGTATAGTGCCTGTACAATGCATTCTTTTCATTCTTGTTTTTAATATCATAACAATGTTCATAACTTTTTGTTTTAAATTTCCTCTCCGTTTTCCCAATATAGAATGAAGTAATTTCACCACACAATGCCAAGTAAACAACCCCACATATGTTGCAATTGGCAAAACCTGTACTGCTTATAGTCCTGTTTCTACATTCCAAATATACACTATTGCCCATCCTAACCAAAGGGCACTGTGGACATCCTCCACACTTGTGTGTCCCACTCTTTCTATTTTGTGTCCCAGGTTTCCTTTTACTATTTTCCAAAATATTCTTGATATTAATGTCCCTTCTGTAAACAAATTTCAGTGGCTTGTTGAAAATACCTTCAAGATCTGAAATTTCCTTAAATTTATTCCATCCATTCTCCATAATACGTCTAATGACCCCTGCATCCCCCGAATAATCCATAATATATGCTTCCTCAAAATGTTTTTTACTAACATCTGTACCCATAGCCACCCCATGTATAATTTCGGGAAGTAAACATTCTTCCCCTAGTATGGGTGCAAATCTTGTTTTTCTGGCTTCCACCACTTCCTGTTTAACCTCGTTTAATATATTATCGAGGTAGCCTCTTTCTCTGAACATATTAATTAATAGAGCACATTCGTCTATAAAATCTGCATCCTTGGAGGTCATCCGACTAATTCATACAAACTCCCATTTCACCAGACTCCTCTTCTGGTGAAAGGGCTGACCACTAGTGTACTATAAGTAAGAATTTGAATGGGTGTCCTACCTGTATACCTTTGATACAAAACTACCTTTATCCTTACTAATAGAAATATCTAGGTAGTTCATGTGATAGTGGTCAATATTGTAAGTGAACCATAAGAAAGAGGTTGTACCTGCTAGGTAATCCAAAAACTCTAAAATGTTATCCTTGGTAGCCTTCCAAAAGAGGCACATGTCATCTAGGTGCCATTTGCAAAGGGACCAACATTTTGTGTATTCAGTGGTAAGTACATATTTCTTCTCCCACCGTGAAAGAACAATATTGGTGTAGGTGGGGGCACATCTTGCCCCCATCGCTATGCCTTTTAGCTGTTGATAAAACTCCCCTTCATAACATATGTAGTTGTTTTTTAAAACTAAATCCATAAGAGTTAGACAGGCAATAAAATAATTAATGTAAGTTTCCCATAGTCTACCAGAGCCTTCTCAAACCACTGCATACCTTCATTATGCAGTATAGAGGTAAAACATTATAAAAATAATTTTCTCATCAAATAAATTCTGCTTAACATGTTTCAACATATTCCATGAGTCTTTTGAAACTGAGCTTCCTTTCACAGATAAATCCTTAAGTTTAGTGTCCAGAAATTTGGCCAAAGGGGCAGTAATAGAGCCTTCTGATGAGACAATGAGTCTCAAAGGGGGATCCAAAGGGTCCTTATGGACCTTTGGAATCCCAAATATGGAAGGGACACTCGATTTGTTCTGCAAATATCTAAAAATTCAGAGACAGAACAACTACACTAGGGAATTACTTAATGAAGTGAATATTGCCAATAGAAAAATGTCATTAATCTTAAATGATTTGTTGTTGGAGGGGACCATTAGTATTACACTTTTTAGAAATTTGCAGAACAACAAACCGAGAGTCCCTTCCATATTTGGGATTCCAAAGGTCCATAAGGACCTTTTGGATCCCCCTTTGAGACCCATTGTCTCATCAGAAGGTTCTATTACTGCTTCTTTGGCCAAATTTCTGGAAACTAAACTTAAGGATTTATCTCTGAAAGGAAGCTCAGTTTTAAAAGACTCATGGAATTTGTTGAGACATGTTAAGCAGAATTTATTTGATGAGAAAATTATTATTATAACTTTTTACCTCTGTACTGCATGATGAAGGTATGCAGTGGTTTGCAGAGGCTCTGGTAGATTATTAGAAAGTTAACACAGATGATTTTAATGCCTGTCTAACTCTTGTGGATGTAGTTTTAAAAAACAACTACATATGTTATGAAGGGGAGTTTTATCAACAGCTAAAAGGCATAGTGATGGGGGCAAGATGTGTCCCCACCTACACCAGTATTATTCTTTCACGGTGGGAGAAGAAACATGTACTTAACACTGAATACACAAAATGTTGGTCCCTTTACAAATGGTACCTAGATGACATCTGCCTCTTTTGGAAGGATACTGAGGATAAAACTTTAGAGTTTTTGGATTACCTGGCAGGTACAACCTCTTTCTTAAGGTTCACTTACAGTATTGACCATGATCACATGAACTACCTAGATACTTCTATTAGTAAGGATAAAGGTAGTTTTGTATTAAAGGTATACAGGAAGGACACCCATTGAAATTCTTACTTGTAGTAAACTAGTGGTCACCCCTTTCATCAGAAGAGGAGTCTGGTGAAAGGGCAGTTTGTAAGAATTAGTCGGATGACCTCCAAGGATGCAGAATTTATAGACAAATGTGCTATATTAATTAATATGTTTAGAGAAAGAGGCAATTCTGATAATTTATTAAACGAGATTAAACAGGAAGTGGTAGAAGCCAGAAAAACAAGATTTGTATCTATACTAGGGGAAGAGTGTTCACTTCCCAAAATTTACATGGGGTGGCTATGGGTGCAGATGTTAGTAAAAACAATTTTGAGGAAGCATATATTATTGGAAACAGCAGGAATGCAAATGTTAAGGTGTGTGTTCATATTAAGATGAACTGATGACCACAGTACTAGATTTTTCAGACAATATCAATGTATTTGGATCAGCAATGACCAATGGCTAGTGTCAGTATAAACCCATAAAAAATGTTACAATGCAGTTTTGCTCCTTTTTCTGTTGTCTGTTTGGCATTGGACCTATTACTGAGATATCAAATGCAAGTGCATTGCTGCAGGGCACACATGAGTCTGAGTAAGTATGGCTTCAGTGAATAGCAAGCCCCTTCCCTTCTGTTGTGTTTAAGAATGCCTTTTGATGAGATAGAGGATAACTGGGCATTGACCATAGTAACACATGCCAAACACCTGTTTACGTAGCGCATGTCTGAGAAACTAATTTGCGCAAATGATGGCAAAGAGGATATGCAAGATTCCCATAACACGAATACAAGTTCAACCTAAGAATTTGTTAGGAATATATGTTATGTGAGAAATAGCTGACAGATACTATGCTGTTTATATTATAGTTTATATTGGAAATGTTTTGTCATAACTTTTATGACATGAACTGTTGCTATTGCCTTCCCCATTAACACAGAGTTAAGTGATGAACAAATTTGGTGCTTTGCTTTAATAGAAAAAATAGTAATATTTCTATTGCTTTGCCTTCCTTCACGGAAACAGGCTAAATTGTGATGTGTGGCTGTCAGCACTCTGGACAGTACTGAGCGTAAAATATACACCTATTGCCTAGCTTTCCCTGTGACAGCAGGTGTAAGAAGAGTGTGCTCATCATCAGAGCACAGATAACACAGAGTTCAAATCCAGCTCATTTACTTTTTTTACAGATGGTGCCAGGATGGCATTACCTAAGCGAATGTGATCATTACTGTGAATGCGACAAACAATGACTGCTGTAAAGTATGTGTCTAACACAATTTTTTATCATGAATGCCTACCTCTATAAAATGGTACTACTATTAGCTGTTTTGCAGACCTCACTGCAAATCACAATTTAATTGTGTATACAGCTTTCTAGAAATGACAATGGGTGGTATATGTTTTAAAAAGATTATTTCTGACTCAGCAAATATGCTATTTGTATATGGCTATATACCCTGAAAAGTGGGTGTAGTTTGCTTTGTTACAGCAAGGACAGTTTGCGTATCACATTATATGAAGATTTCATCCATTATCTGAGCATGACAAAAACAGAATCCTATAGATGATTTTAAAACATTGCACAGTAAATGAGAAATGATAAACTATTGAAAAAAAGTAACATGTTAATATCGACCATCAGCACAGTCAAGTCAGTTGCAGACATCATCCATCAACCTAATATATACACACATGTCCAAAGGAGTTGGAGTGATTGGAATGAATACAAGGAGAGATGAACATACACTTAGCAGTGTCTTTTTAGTGGCACATTACTGGTCATGCATTTGTTCAGTTGTCATTATTAACATTACATGCTGTGAAGCATAAAGTGAGTCACATAAGGGTAGAGAAGGCTTAGGAAATGGACAACAGGCTCATGACAAGCAGAAAAATGTTAGCTAATTATGTGATAGCAGTGGGTTTTGATGCCACTTCAAATACTCATTTTTGGGCAGTAATCAATATATTGCCATGGAAAATCATAACATCTGTAAATTGTGATATGTGGCTGATTAAATATATCATACACATATAACATCACATTAAGAAATGAGAGCTGCATCTGTAATCAAACCCTTGATCTTATGTCAAAAGAATCCTCAGACCAGTGATTTATATGAACAGTCCACAGAGTCATTTGCATTTTGTAACATTCAGCAGTCTAAATAACTGTCACAGTAAATTTTTCAAAGTACTGCCTTTATTCCAGTTTAACTCTATGTTCCTTTAGGGCATTGAATTTAAGCAGCATTGCAAAGAGATAACCAGACTAGTGCAGCCGATGGCAAAATCTCACCAGATTTTGTCATAGGACATAAAGAGCCATTCACCACCACTCAGTATTGGTGCATGATGCCACACTCAGTGCAAATGCATTAAGGGACAATTTTGACCATGTGGGTGGTGTGTGATTTTATTTTTTGACCAGAATAAAGGTGTGAAAATGAAGTAGATAAGAAAGTGTTGAAATGAGGGTCAAGCTGGGGAAGAACAAAGAGGTGGCAGTAAAGATATCTGAAGGAGAGAATTAGGAAAGAGCCACATCTATCCACTCCATTAACATTGTAATGTAAACATGGACAGAAAATTGGATAGATTTGGACTGTCACCACAACACAGATGGGTGACAACAATGCAATCATATTGTATAGCAAATTGGACCAAATCATGTGTGTCAAGAAGACGCATATGTGAAGTGGAGAACTATGTATGGGACAATTTTTTTTTTGTGGGACAGGCACCCACATTTTTTGGGGGATTTCAAGAAGAGAGGAATGTTGGGGAAGGGACATAGGAATGTGAGTGTCGGGTAGGTATGATAGGTGAGGAAGCAAGTGTAGACAAACAGGATGAACAAAGGCACAGGGATGGTGATAGTTACAAAAGGTTGGGGAACACCATGATTGGGGATAGGTAGGGAATGTTGGAGGCACATGACCATCAAGAATGGGAACAGTGAGATTCTAGTGCTCACCCTTGGAACTGTCATCACTGTCCTCTTCCTTGTCTCCCTGTGGGACTGCTTAATGCAGGGGTCTTTTCTGCATTCTAAGCAGCAACTTCTCTGGACAACTGAGGTGGGAAACAGTGTTAGTTTCTAGTACCTCATGCACTGTCCCTGGCAGCTCCTGGTGGGTGATATAATCCTCACCTCCACCAATTCTCTAACAGGGTACCACTGCACTAGCAGCCAGAGCAATGCTACCTAATGTGGATGGGCCAGGTAGTGCAGATGCTGCAGAGGCAGTACTGCCAGGTTACGCCCCAGATGTGCCAGGTGTCAGTTCGGCAGCCACTGGAGGATTAAGAGGCTGAGCCACAGCAGTTTGCCTACCTCCCTGTGCTGATTTTGGCAGAAAAGTATGACAACAGAACAGTGTGTTTACATATTTGTGTGTGTGTGTGTATATATATATATATATATATATATATATATATATATATATATATATATATATATATATATGTGTGTGTGTGTGTGTGTATAGATATATATAGATATAGATATATGTATATATAAATATATATAAAAAGGAGAGATAAAGGGTAGGGGTGAGAAAGAAAAAAGAAAACAGATGATTAGAACCATTATATGTCACATAAATTATTTATTACAATAAATGTACTTTTATTATTATATTAGCTATACAGCTTTCCAAATCCAAAATAGGATTGTGAACTGTAACAAGTAATCCTTGCAACATGTAGATATTGCCTATATGCTTTTACATATAGTACAGATTAAATTAACAACATGGCATTAAAGCCAATTTTGCTGGAATTAAAAATACAAATGATATTTCTGTAATTAGAATGTATTTGTTACTTGAGGAAAATGAACCTACCAAGCCTGAAAACACTATTATACTTGCCTAATACAATTACTAAGAGTTACAGAAGAAAGCATGCATGCTTGATTTTATGGTTAAAATCTGCATGCTTAAGTTGCTGGTAATGTATGGAAGAGCAATAGTTTTAATACCATTATGTTCATTTGTACTGCATATGTAGCCCTTCCCTCTCTGAACATTTATAATCTTTCATCATGTACCTCCATGTTCGCTGAAATTTCCTGATCAGCTGTAAAATAATGAAGGAATGAAAAAGAGACACGAAAGCATTATGATACCAATCTTGGCTATCTATAGCTTTCTATATCATTTAAAGTTGCTTTATCTGTATACTCACAAAACTGTGGGATGTCAGCAGTCTTAAACTCATCCAGCCACTGGTAGAGTCAGGCCTGATTGTGCCATTTTAGGTCATTATAATGGTGCCTGCATTGTTCTCCGGTGCATGGTATGCCAGTAGCAGTGGAGACAGCCTTGGCCAGACTGTTCCAATCCTCAGCCTTAAACTGAGACCAGATATAGTCCCCCTGCAGCAGCCTAGAGCTGTAGCACTTTACAAAGAGTGCAATAAATATTTTTGACTCCTCTACACTTCACCATTAAGCCTGGAGTTTAGCTCCATCCTTCCTGGCTTCTGCCATGTCTGTACAGGTCATCCAACAACAGTTAGTGTTTTCCCAACAATTTATGGTATCGTGTTTTGCTGCCAGTGAGCAAACCTGCACAACCATGCCAGCAGCCTTTGTGAGATAGTACATGGAGATCAACATTGCCAAACAGAGAGGAAGGTAGTTTATGAAGCAGGAATGGTAATGTGACAGTTGGCATTAATTTATGGCCTGTGTGCTGCTATACCTGAAAACAGTTTTCCAATGTTTAACACTGATATGTTAAATGACTTGGCGTATAAGACCTGAATTTAGGAGGATCAATTGTATGACTTGACACATAGTTTATATGACTTTACACACAGAAAAAAATAATATGCACAATGTGGGATTCAAACCTTTGTGGAAAGGAGAATACATATATTTCCATATAGGTGTTTTTTTTCTCATTGCCACAGAAGAAGTGTTTGACACGCATTGTCATTAATAATATACAGCTTATAAAAATGAGTTGTGCTAGACTTCAGTTAAAAATGTATGTATGTGACATGACAAGATCCTGGGTTATGCATTCAATAGTGTAATGGAGGAGTAATGTGTGACAATATACTGGAAATGCATGTACTTGTATTACTTTCAGAGTAGATTTTTGACTTTTGGTTCAGACCAAACAATATATTCTGTTTTACAGCTATACGTGTGTTTTAGAAGGTGTGTACATGACTGTCAGTAAACTATGAAGTCCATCCTAGGTCTGAATCTGAAAATACAATTACAGTTATAGAACCATTATTGTTATGCTACAGCAGTCATACATGTAATAGATATGATGCCATGTGTATGCTCAACCTGCAATACATAGTTATTTTTATGCATGAATATCTTTACATTATTATTTTTATCAAAAATAATAAAATGTAGAGTATACTGGATTAGAACCCTGTCTCACCTGTGTTCTGCCCATGAACATGCACCTGGTACCAAAGGGAAAGCGAGGCAGCAGGTGTATTTTTTGCACTGAGTACTGTCCAGAGTACTGATGGTCACTCATCGCTGCTTAACTTGTTTGCACGAAGGAAGGCAAAACACACAAAATGTATCAGTTTCTTTGCAACAATTACATTGTAACAATGCTTCTTTTTTTCTTCAGCAATGAACTGTTTTGTGCACAGGTGAGCAATGCAAAAATAACAAAGGCGAAAGCAAATATAGATTATTTCTGTCAATACTCATTATGATCATTCTTCAGTAAAAAAATATACAGTGGAACTCGAACCATGGTCTACATATCTTATCTTTTGTTTACCTCAATGTCTTTATCCCTTGTGCGACACAAACACTTAGGTCAGAGATGTAATTCCTGTTGAGTTTATCATCCAAGGTGTTGACCGCCAGGCAATGCCACTAAGCATGATTGCACCTCCTAAAGCAATTGTCATTCATTTTTCAATTTTTATATATTTGACCATATTTGCACTAAGCTGCGTGCTGCACAAATGTTAAATACCAAAAAAAAATTACAGTTAAATATGTTGAACAATTACACAGCTCTGGATTTGAACTATCAGAGTAATGAAATTACAAAACACAGTTGGAGTGCGTTATCCCTCTTTGCCACAGACACAGCTTTGCAACAGCAGTCAAATCATGTGCATACAAGCAATTCACATTTCCTCTACAGTATTAACAGGACATACAGTTGGACATTCTCAGTTGGTTGTACATGTATGGTGTATATATTTAGTGCAATGAGTGATGACACAACCATTTCTGAATATGTTTGCACAAATACAGCTCTATCTTTTCTTTATATTGTGTTAATTCTTCCCTTATCTCTGTTGTAATCTCAGACATGCAGTATATAGTGCATTTTCTTTAATATTCTTTAAATGCGTGAAAAAAAAATGACAGAGAAAAATAGTTTTCAGCAAAGGGGTGAGTGTTTTGCTATTATTGATCAGAAATGATAAATGTGTGGTTTTTGTTTCATTTAAAAACTCGCTGAAGTTATTTCCACACTTTGTAACTGTATACTCACTGACATACCCACTGCAGTGAAGGTTGTCTGAATTGCTGTTATGTTTTCCTTCTCTGTCACATTCACAGCTGCAAGCCATGGCAACTAACAATGGTGTACAACCTATGCTATATTTACATCTACATGAAATCAAAAGTTTGGTATTCAGCAATTCTAATGGGATCACACCTCATTTGCATCTTCACAGTGCTGAGAGGGCTGAATCTGCACTACAAAAAGGTAACCATGTAACAAGAAAACTTGAAGGTGAGGAGACTTGTGTATTTTGACAAAACAGAAGATTGGTATTCCTTTGAAGATAATTTATCTGCTGACAAGGCTTATAATTTGGCTAAGATATTCTTATATTATTCATGTATATTCTAAATTTTGTAAAATGTTACAAATGTATTTAGATATCCAGCAGAAAATGGAACTTTTATCTGTATGCACTTCTTATACTTCACTGTTAGCATAGGCATTTTGTCAGGCATCTACATTTCAGAAATAGACATGCTACACTTTCAGCAAACTTACTTTTTTTAAATTTCTTTTGATAATATTCTATGTTATTGGAGAAAAATGTAATGTACGTGTCACTGACACTGGTGTTATGTTTCTGAGATGGCCCAGAGCAACCTCCATGGGAGTGGTGAGCACAGTGAGAAGTGATTGGCATTCATAAATTGATTTTTCTGTTGTAAATCTGTATACACACTGATAATTATGTGGAAAGCATGTTTACAATCAATTATGTGGCATTCCTTGGTTTGTATGAACCTTCATTTGTTTGGTGTTTTGGGATGGGCTAGCCACCTACCATTCTGTAGTCCAAAAAGAAAAGTGTGTTTCAAGGGCTTTTCTGTTGAAAATGTGGATACATCCTAATATTTCTGTGGGAAACATATATGCATTACTTATCTGGTTTTCCATAGTTTGTACAAACCTTTTTGTTTGTGTGTGAAGGGGAAGTGGGACAACAAACTAACCTTTAGTTGTACTAAATGAAAAGTGTGTTTAATATTGACATAAGTTATACAGACTGAATATTTTTTGTAAGTAATATATTAGTTATGTGATATTTATCTGTTTAAACCTTCTCCATTTTATGTCACATACGATTATGGCACCCAAGCCTACAAATCCACAATACCCCCCCTTCAATGACACAGAAAATGAGGTGAATATACAGACTGTGAGGCACCATGTAGCCTTTCTGACTGAGAAAGGACGTGGGGATATGACTGCCAGAAATGGGATTTTGAACCAGTTATTGAATGATGCCAGTGCAGTGGGAAGATGCAGCAGAAATTATGATCAGGTGCGGCATCAGGTCACTAATATGATTTCATCAGCCTGAAGAAGGAGCTGCAATTGCCTGAGAACAGCTGGCTATGGGGTTTGGTCATGCTGCTGAGCAACCACTGACACCAAAAGAGTAGTTCCTGTTCACTGTCAAGTATTCTGACAGTTCTGAGGAGACTGCATACCGTGTGCTTGATGTTGGTGCTGATGTGGCTGGTAGGACAAGTGTGGCCCAGGAGCAGCTTCCAGGTAAGCTTACATATGGCAACTTTTACATTTATACTTGTTTCTTGAATAATATATATAAAATTTGACTACTACTTTCTGTGAATTTTTTTTGTACCTGTAGCTATTGATAATTTATAGAGTTATACAAGAGAGTTGTTCAGTACACATGGTGTGAGTAGATATCTCAGGCAAATTTCAGTTTCAGCTGTTTCTTACAGGACATATAGGCAATTGTGTATTCAATGTCCCCCTGTGTCATTCGCATTATGATCCTTAATTGCCATCCTTTCCTTGCTTCATTTCTTCCAGGACCATCTTCCCTGCAAAGTGTGGAGACATCTGCACATGGTAAGCAAATATTTATTAGCTGATTACTAAACATTATTTAGATACATAATTATTTGTATGTGTTAGGAGAGTGTAATGAGTGTTTGTATTACTGTACCATCTGTAATTGTGTGACTAGTGTTACCTTTTATCATCTATATTGGTTTAATATTTAGTGTAGTAGCACTTTCATTCCTGTGTTTGCTGCAAAGTTTGAATCTGACACTGAGGTTGTGACCCACCCATCCCCTGTATTTTCTTCAAACACAGTCAGTATGCTTGCACATACCCATCCCAGTGAGCCCTCAGATAATGGACAGGTTGAGGGTGACACACTTGATCAGGGTTGTGTGGCTAATGTGTCCTCAGTGTTGGTTGACTCTGGTCATAGCCAAAGTGTGGGCAAGGTGTTATTTAGTACTCTTGGTAGGGATGCTCAGAGAAGGCCTTTTGTCCACCCTCCACATGCCACACAACGTATGTCTAGGGCCATCATCCAGGCACAGGCACATTCTAATAGGGCCTCTGAGAACATGCTTAGGGTTCTAGATGTGGCACAGGCTGGGAGGGGGGACAGCATCCATGTGGCTGTAGGTCTGCAACATCATCTGCTCATGACAAGTTTAATGGGGTCTAAACACCCTTCTCTTTCTTGCCAGAGGTCTAGCAGCAGCAGCAGCATAGACTTGGGCCTGTTGCACATACACAGCAGCCCCTGACATTCTTTCTCTCTAATGAAGTTTCCATGGCTGTATTCCAATAGGTCTGGGAATTCTACGCAAAAGCCTGCACTAAGTGCATATGATTACTTCATAACTTGTTGAATAGCTCTGCCAAGTTGCATTGGTTGATTAGCATACAATTCAGCTGCTAATATTGTAATTAGCATGCCATGGTGTTTTAGCATGCCATGATGTTTACTGTGTTTACACATCTCTACACATCGTGTAACCACTTACTGAATACAAATCAGTGTACCATCATTTTAGCGGGCCATGTAGGCTTTATTGAATCCGGTCCAATGTGTTTTAATAAAGCAAATGAAGCAGAAAAAAAACTATTCACTCTTCTAAATTCCTGAGGCATATTTAGCTGAAATGTATTTCCTGCTGCTCATCAAGAGTGAGATGGATAAGATTGTGTCTGATTAAAGTCTACTCAGTGAAGCTAAACTCACTAAAAGTATTTTTCAACAGAAAATCACTGCTATTGTGTGCTGGTAGTGATTCCTTTCATTTTGGAGATTTCTCCCTTCTTTGTGTTTGTGTGAGCACAGAGTAAGTATAGATAAGACTAAGGGGGTTGATGGATAAGCCCACCACATTAGGTGAAGGAGGGCTGCAACTCACAAAAAAGTGTTTCAATTAATTTCATTCATTTGGATTCCCTGCCAATTGAACTCTGTGACTTGGCTCCTTTCTTAGTTGTAACTTCATGAGCAAGAGTGGAAGTCTTCAGTAGATGGCATCCTGTTGTTTCTTGATGCTTTAGAATGAAATATTAGAAAATGTAAGGATTATACCTTCAAGAGAAGATAATGGTTGACCGGTAACAACATTTTTTGAAGAATAAGTATGATAATGAAAGACTTTTACCTAAAACTCTAAAATACTTTTTTAATCATCTACATTTGCTATGACATAACCTGAGGGTTTATCTTTGCAGGATGTTGAAAGTA
This sequence comes from Protopterus annectens, assembly GCF_019279795.1. NCBI lineage: Eukaryota > Metazoa > Chordata > Ceratodontiformes > Protopteridae > Protopterus > Protopterus annectens. The sequence goes on from NC_056741.1 coordinate 963,888,041, forward strand.
CATTGCAAAAGAAAGCAACAGATACATTTGGATATGGTATCCATTTCAATTTTATACAACCCTGCTTCTTTTTTCAGCAGTTTATAGAAAATTCAAGATATACTTGTACAGTTACTGATTAAAAAGCTTTAATAAAAACAGACAAAACGTGTAAAATAGATTAGACAGATAGAGAGATAGATATAAGTAGATTGACAGATAGATAGACAGATAGATAGACAGATAGATAGATAGATAGATAGATAGATAGATAGATAGATAGATAGATAGATAGATAGATAGGGTATTGTAGCATGTTGGAGTTTCAGCATCAAGAAAATGTTAACATGGCGGAGCCTAGATAGCCAACTAAGAGCAGTGAATTTTGAGAGCTCCATAAACTAGTTTAATAATATAGCAACATTTTATTATTTTCAAGTTTAAAATGTCAGAAATCTATAGATAAACTACTAAACTACATACATATCAATTTTGGTGGAGATATACAAACATTTTCCTGTCAAGTAACTTGGAAATATATTGACTCACTTAATAGGAAAAACTCAAGGAATTTTCATCCAGGTGCTGCTTCGAAAAAAGAACTGCCATTGATGACATCTACCTTACAGGAACTATCTTTGAAGATGGATGGCTTTAAATATCACTTAGAAAACCTCAAATTAAATTCTCAAAAACAGACTGATACTCTTAAGGCACTATTACAGCAACACCATACAACAATAACAAATATAGAGACTTCTCTAAATGATATTGAAGGGAGACTCAAACAGGAAGAATTCCAAACAGAATTCCTGCTTAAACAGAATACATGGCTGCTTAACAAAATAGGTGACTTAGAAACCAGGGAAAGGAGAAACAACATAAGGATCTTTGGTCTGCCTGAAAAGACTGAAGGAGAAGACATTATTTCATTCTTAACAACCTGGATTCCTGAATTTTTAGACTTGAAAGAGGGACTTTCATTTGGAATTGAAAGGGTGCATAGAGCCCTGAGGAAACCTGCTTCTAACTCAACAAAAACTAATCCGAGATCCATAGTTATAAAATTGATTTCATTTCTGGACAAGGAACTAATATTAAAATCTGCTTGGAGAACATCACCCTTAAAATACAATCAAAGCCTGACAAGGTTTGACAATGATTATTCTTTCAGAATACTAGAACAAAGGAACAAAGTCTGGCCAGTAATAAAACTATTGAAACAAAACAAGATTAAAGCATAGCTGGCCTTTCCAGCCAAGATAAAAGTACTGTTTGCCAATGAGATGAGAACATTTAGTGACTTAGAAGAAGCTACTATATTCATCAAAAACAACAACATAGTGTATATCCCAGAAGAAATGGAATGGATGGCTCCTACTCTTAAAATAATAAAAGAAACAAATCCTTGGACTGATGCTAGAAAGAAGAAACAAAAAAAAAATGATGCCAAGATAGCTGTCCCAAAAAATAACTCTTACAACTACATCTCTCACTGATATGGTACATCACTTGTCATCTGTTTTTATTTAAAAAAAGGAAGGTTTCTTTTTCTTAAACAACTGAGAAACAGTAATGATTTATTCAGAATGTTCAAAGAGTCCAATAATTCTTCACAAACAAAGGTAGGTCAAAATAGGTTACTATTTACATTATATATAATCCAAACAAAGCAACATATAATACAAACATAGAAGTTTCTATTCCCCTACTTGAACTCAATGAATACTTATCTTGTTCATTTTTCATTGATTTTACTTATAATAATTTAAGTAATTAATTAACTAATTCAACAAGGTACCACTCATCAGAGTTCAAACTCAAATGTAACAAATTAACATCATATATAATAGCAGGAATAGTAGAGTATTTTGAAAAAAAAATGTTGTCATGGAGATTAATGGCATCTTCAGTTAAAATATGATTTACAAATGTCATGTATATCCTGGTTAAATAAATGTAGCAAGCTCTTAGTACAAATGTCATCATTATTCTGTCTAAATATAGTTAATAGCAATTATGGCAGGTATCACAGCTACAAGTGCTGTTTGATCAATCCTGATATGGTGTGCGTAGATGCAGCTGTCTCTGGCAGCTAGTTCAAATGTCATTATTATTCTGTCTAAACATAGTTAATATCAATTATGACAGATATCATACCTTTGAGTGAGGTTTGATCAATCCTGATATGGTGTACGTGGATGCAGCTGTGTCTGGCAGCTAGTACAAATGTCATTATTATTCTCTCTAAACATAGTTAATATCAGTTATGGCAGGTATCATAGCTTTGAGTGCTGTTTGATTAAGCCTGACATGGTGTAAGTGGATGCAGCTGTGTCTGGCAGCTGTTGTATGTTGCCATTTTCTTCTCCAGGAAGCAGTGGGTTGCAGCTTGTGATCGAGTTTACTGATGCTTGTGTATTAGGAAGAGACATTTGGTGTTTTAGCCTGAATCCAAGTTATGGGGGTGGATAAAACTGTGATTTGGGATATTTTGGCAGAGAATAGTTTGTTTATACATCTACTGAGTGAGAGGTGGGAAGGCTGGAAGAATGTGTTATCTCTTGTTTTGGTGGCTTGTTGGGAGGGTTTTTTTTTTTTTTTGATCTGTTTGCTCAACGTTCTTTTCCTGGATACTGCTTCACTGAAAGGAAGAGAATTTAGGCTTGAAGTTGCAGTGAAGTGAAGCTTTGCTTCAGGTGCATCGTGAGCCTCTGACATGCAGTACACAGACACACTAACAGAAGCAGATGCTCCCAGGTTGCTATGATAACAGAGACAGAGTGACGATAATGCTTAACGGCTCTGAGGAGCCTCCGAGATGATTCTCAGGAAGGAAGTTTTTGGTTTAAAAAAAATATCATAAAGGGGCTGTTTTAAACCAGATGTATACATATTGATGGTCTCCCAACACTTTGTTTAGCTCATTAAGTTGATTCTTGATAAAAAATAAATAAATAAATAATAAGCGGAATCTTATATTTAAAATGTATTTTGGTCCAAACTCATTAAAGACTTACATAAGAGTGGAAGTCTAAGTTACTGTGAAAGACTAAGAGCACTTGGTCTTGTGCAATACCCTTTGCATTGGTCTGGGAGGTGAACTTGCTTGAATATGTTGGGCATATGTGGTTAGCTGATTCTAGGGGTGTTTGGGGTTGCTGGGAAGTGCTAGAGAGTCATTAGATTTCCTTCGTGGAAATATCTGTGGGAATTTAAGGTGTGTTGAGTGGTTCACTGGCAGAGTGGCCACTGTATGGAATAAGCTGGTAAAATGGAACAGGACAAATATTGGTTTGGATATTTTAAGAACAGCCTGGAAACACACGACATGAACTAGTGATTGGTATTCTGGCAAAACTGGATGAGCATTGTTGCATGTGCTTGAAGTACTGATATGTGTGTATGTAAGGATGGAAATATAACAAATAAGAAACTAGAAAGGTCTCATAATTTAAAGTCTATGGACTGTATAAACATGCTTGGAAGGAGCTAATAATAAGAATATGCATTACAGCTTGTGGTCTCTCAAATAACTAACCAACAGTCAAAAAAAACACACAGTTATGTAATGCATGATTTTAGTAAATCTAGACATAAAATATATAATCTTCATATAAGATGAAGCAGTCTGCTGAATTTAGATATTAAAGACAGGATTTAATAACATGGGCTTGTGTATAACACTACTGTCTTAACTTGTCATAAATGACATACACTACACTGAACATCAAGGGGAAGCATGATGATTTTCTTATATAAGTTAATATGCATAACAAGTTATGTAATTGTGTTAACTTGAACTGTAGTTTTTATAACCTATCTTGATGATATATAATACTTAAGCAGTTGTCAAGGTAACTAATGTTTATACATGACATCAAACTGACAAAGTTGTTCAAGAGAAACAATAGAAGCCTGAACTTGAAATGTCACAGAATATAACAATCATATTCTGAACAAATAGTATTAAATTGACAATAGATACTCAGTTTAATAACTTGGGCTTGTGTATAATAAAACTACTGTTTTAACTTGTCATAAATGACATACACTATATTGAACATAAAGGGGAAGCATGATGATTTTCATATATAAATAAATGTGCATAACAAGTCATATAATTGCTTTAACTTGAATTGTGGTTTTGTAACCCATCTTGACCATACATAATACTTAAGCTGTTACCAAGGTAACTAATGTTTTATACATCATATCAAACTGACAAAGTTGTTCAAGGGAAACAATAGAAGCCTGAACTAGGAATGTCACAGAATGTAACAATCACATTCTGAATAAATAGCATTAAATTGGCAATAATCACTCAGTTAAACCTTTGCTGATTATACAAAATAGTATGTCACCATTTAAATCTAAAAACTTTCAGTATATGCCATAAAGTTTCAATTTATGAATATGGAAAGGGAACTTGTAATCATAATCACAATAAGTGAATTTGTTGTTTTTAACCTATAATTTCACTCATTTTATAATAAGAAACGATAGGTATGAAAATCCTTATGTGTAGGAAATGGGGGGAAGAGGGATGCACTGACAACTAAAATGCACTAACCTTCACCAATGTTCACATAAAATAAAACTGATGTTTTAAGTAAGTTAGCAACAAGCAAAGTGATTATTTAAATGCTAGTAAACAATGAAATATACCTTCTGCTATATCCAGTAAAATGCATTATATTATAAACATTAGGTATATTGAAAGACTTCATCAATTAGGGTGAATATGTTAAATAACTGTGTGCTATAATCTTTTATTGAGGTTTTATATATGATACATCCTACTTTACTATGATTGAATTGCTTGTCATATATCTTTCATGTAAATATTATTTGCTTATACAATAAGTAGACATTTATATTGTATTATAATTCTGTCTAATCTACAATAATACTATATCTGTTCAAAATAATATAAATATTGCTTATTCCTATTACAAATATTCTCCATATGATAATTCAATTTTTGGAGCTCAGATGTTCTGGATTGTCAAGGTATGAGTGATAATCTGATGGACTTAGGTTTATCCATCAGATTAGGAATGATTTTCATTCCATGGCTAGTGTGGATCTTAGTTTTGTTAACATTTTAATTTAAATTTATTTCACAAAAACATTTTAGTATGCCTGACCAAAACATTATTTTATTGGTAAATACTCAAAGTATAAAACTGCTAATTTCCTTTAAAAGCTCAAACATATACTTTATAGTTATCAGAGGAAATGTTTAATAGTTACAATAAAACAAGAAATACATAGTCTAAATAACCTAAGATGGATTTAACTTTATTATCTTTAAATAGCAATGACTTAAACAATCCTAGCAAGAGATCAAATCTACTGAAATATTTAAAACTGAACAAAGCACAAATTGTCTTCCTTCAAGAAATCCATTTCAAAACAAATGACAATTTCAAATGGAATCCTAAGGAATATATGATATTGGTGCAATCCACTTATAAGACAAAGATAAAAGGGGTAACAATTTTATGGAAAACAAATGTGATTAACCCAGAAATCATTTATAAGTATGAAGATAAAGAAGGCCTTATGGCATTAGTAATAGTTAAATATAATAACAGAATATGGACCCTAGCAAAGCTATACTGGTTCCCAGGCATTGGAACAGGAACTGTTAAAAAAACACTTGGATTTCATTTCCAGTAATTATAAAGGCAACTTAATACTAGGAGGAGATTTTAACTGTATGTTTGATATTTCTGAAACTACAAATAAAAGACTGCTGCATACATCTGCTGTATCAAAAGCTTTAAACAAGTGGGTAGAATAATTTCATCTTGTAGATAGTTTCAAATTTAAAGAAGATAAATCTTTTTTGTTTTCCCATCAAGATTACAGATTTGGTACCCAAACTAGAATAGACAAAATATTTGCTGCCCATGACTTACACTCTAAAATCATTGATTTCTCAATCACTCCCTGCCCCTTTTCAGACCACAATTCATTGATACTAAAACTTCAAAATGGGCACAAACCATTAATCTTTAACTGCAGAATTCCAGCATATATAACTAAAATTAAAGAGTCAAACCCTGGTTATTATCTGAATTAGTTCTTCTTATATATTAATTACACCACAGAGATAAAATAATGATATGGGACTCATTAAAAAGGTTACATATATGGTAAAACCCTAACTTGGTATAAAAAAATCAGAGAATGGAATTCTGAATTAGTAGATCTACAATCCAAACTTTTGTCAGTAAAAGCTGAAAAAATCAAAATCATTTCGAATTGAAAAAGAAAGTAAAAGTATAAAACAATAAATACAATGGAATTCTAACACATAAAACTAGTTTAGCTTTTGAAAAACTAAAAATAAATACCTTGGCCACTTCTCCCAAATATCTATATTACTTATCCACAAGAATCAAAATACAATAAAAAGCTAATAACACTAAAAGTATCTTCCATGAAAAGAAAGGGAAAAAATGTCTCGGATCTAGGTGACATTCTTGATGCCTATAGAAATAACTATATGGAACATTTCCAAAAAGAAAATATACATATTGATCAATTAAATCTAGATGAAAAATGTTCTAATATAAAAAAATACCAGAAAAAGTAAAACTAGATCTGCAAGCACTCATATATTACAAAAAATACAGATACAATAAAAAAGGGTAAAAATAATAAAGCTCCAGGTATAGATAGCATAATTATGGAAATATATAAACTTTTTCCATCAAAGATACTATCCTTCTTTCATAAAACGCTATTAGAAATTCAGTCACAAGCTTTTATTCCACCCTCTTGGAGATATTCCTTAATCACACCAATCCTAAAGGAAAACAAATCCCCAAACCTCTGTACCTCATATAGAGCTATATCATTATTAAATAATAACTATAAGATATTTATGACAATATTAACTAACAGAATGAAAATACCACTATCTAAAATAATACGTAATGATCAATCTGGATTTATATATCATAGACACACACATGACAATATTAAAAGGATAATTTCTCTTATAGATTATCTTAATAAAGACAATAAAAAAACACTCATAATTGGGTTAGATATAGAGAAAGGCTTCAATTCCATAAACTGGGACTATTTATTCAAAATCCGAATGCTATTTGAATTTCCTGCATCCTTTGTTCATCTCCTAAAGAATATATATACAAATAATTTAGCGTATGTCAAGTTAGGTCCTTTTACCTCTGAATCTATACATATAACAAAAGGCACTAAACAAGGATGTCCCATGCCACCAATTCTATTTGCTCTGGCTATCGAAATATTGGCAGATTCAATTTGTAACAATATAAAAATCAAAGGATTAGATGTTTATGAACAATACAATTCTAAAGTAATGCTATTTGCTGATGAAAATGCATTTCAATAAATCAAAATCAAAACTTTTATTTTTAAATAAAGATAAGGAAGATCACATAAAAGGGAAATAGGAATATACCTTAAAATATCTAGGCATTGAGTTATGCAAAGATAATAATGAATTAGTCTAAAAAAACTACAATAATATCATCAATACAATTAAAATCTCTGTGGAAAAATTGAAAATAATATTTTATTTATTTTTATTTTTTATTTTACATTTGTTGACTGGGCTAGTCCAACTGGATATAGGTCCATTTTCAGTGGAGGCCCGGGGAGAAAAGCTCCAACAAACAAAAAAAAACACACTATCATATATAATATGAGACATTTACAAATACAGTTAAATGTACAGATAATCATCCTATACATTACATTTTTTTACATTTCTGTAAACAGAATCATTATACATTTCAGCTATGGTTAGCCATGCAAATATTTTGCTAACAATTTAGTATGAGAATACTTTCATTTTTATTTGACTTAAAAAAAAGTAACAAGGTTCTACACTCTCTTAGAAGTTAACAGAAAAGTAACTAATTTGTACAGTAATGGCAATAAATGCTTTGAGAAATTAAGGGTAGTTAGTCTGGGTTAGAACAATGACATAACCACTGTGATTTAAGGTATGGCTTCAGTTTGCTTTTAAATAATGCTGTAGAGGTAATGGTGGATAGGTCTTTTGGGAGGGAGTTCCAGATTTGTCCAACTGTGTTGGCAAACAAGGAGTGTTAGCTTTACCTATTAGTACAAGTAGTGTATTTGCTGAGTGTAGGGTCTTGAGGTTCTTATAGGGGGTGATTAGGTTAGTAAGTATTGGTGTGCTAGTAGGTTGGTACAGGATCTTATGGGCAACTGTTCATTGGTTAAATAGTATTAAATTTGGCAGTTCTAGCCATCCTAGCTGTTTAAGATTATCACAATGGTGGGTTCTGAAGGCAGATCCAGTTGCAAATCTGGCAATATTATTACAGGATACTGCAAGCTTGTTGATGTTTTTTTATATAGTTTTGTATATATTAACATTTGAAGATAGACTACAGTTAATAAAAATGGTTTTACTGCCCAAGATCCTATGTATAGCCTTGGCAATACAACTGTTACCAGAAAGGAATATACTTAAAGAAATAAATTCATGCCTAATAAAATTTTTATGATTTCCCAAAAGAAACAGAATAGCTTTAATACATCATACCAGATCATGGAAACAGGGAGGATTAAACTTTCATGATATAGAAACATATACAAAAACATCAATATCTAAAACAATCTCATATTGGATAAGTCCAAATTATTCTGCCAATTTGAAAGAATTGCTAACTGTAATATCAATAAATTAATTTGATTTACAAAAAAGTTTCAAATAACAGATAAAAACAAATTGCCATGGCACATATTATGTATTAGTATGCAATATAACACAACTAAACCCATTAAAACTCATATGATTAATTATTACATTGACTCACTTAGGAAAATTATTAATGCAAATATAGATTTAAAAATCTGGTTTGATCTTTTAACACCATTTATAGTCACAAAGAACTTTCCACATAAAATATATAGAGAAATTATTAATTCCTGGGAACAGATAGGATTTGTTTGTTGGTTCCAATGAATCAAATAAGTAAACATTTTAGATGTGCAAGAAATAAAAACAACATACAAAATTCCACAACAGGACTGATTAACTTTACAGAGCATTCTGTCATATTTGCAAGATTTAAGTAGAATAATTAACAATTCTTCATTAAAAGAAATACCTAAATGTACGAAATACATATATGAATTCATATATAATGACTTTGACATGGGAAACAGTATTTCAACATTTTACAAAATATTGATAAACTACAAAACAACACCCAAAACCTGATACTGGAAATGTATAACAAAAAGAAACTCAATACAGTTAACTGAAGATATTAAAACAAATATCTTATTATCGGTAAAATATACATCCTTTAAACAATACTGGAACGTTTTTAATTGAAAATGCTTGCACAGAGCATTGTTAACCCCAGACAGAATCTGTAAAATTAGTTGTTCCATAAAAGGAATATGTTGGAGATGTGAGCAAGTACACAATGTAGATTGGAACCACATTTTCTTTGATTGTGTTAAAATTAAGCCATTTTCGAATGGCATTAATAACTTTCTACAAGCTTTATTTAATTAATCATTTTATTTAACTAAAGCTCTTGTATTATTAAATGTGAAGAAAGATCCTCATTTGAATAGGTCAAACATGTATCTAGTATGGACTATACTTGCAATTTCAAGGAAGTGTATAACAAGAAGATGGAATACAAACACAATACCAACTTTGGAAGACTTCTACAGCCTACTGAAGACCACAGCATTATTGGAAATTAAAATTAAAGAACTAAGAACTTATCCAAAGCCATTTGTCCACAACCCTTGGGTAAAAGTCTTACCGTTGAGTGACACTATACAATAATTGAACAGAGACTCTGATAATGGATTGGACATACTTATAAAGCAACTGTATACATTAAGATCTGTTATAGTGTCAGGCTAATGTAAATAGTTATTTAAGATGTTATGTATAAATACTATGGAATTCATTCAAATGTATTTGAAAAATAAAAAAAAAAAATTTGAGAAAAAAGAAAATGTTAACAAATGTGCTTTACAAGCTAAATTGGTTAAAGGTTCACTGGCAACAATGCTTCTAATGCTTTGGTAAATGTTTAGCCTATAGATGATGTCTCAAGCACAGATTCTATAGTATATTATGCAAAATAACTTCTTGGAAGTCTGGAAGCTTTTTTTTTCCCACAGATAACACCACCACTGACTGCAGTGTTATGATTGTTTAGTTAAGGAGGTGTGTATTGTTGACTGCTACAGGGACTCAGGATGTGAACTAGGTACCTAATGGTTGTTGAATTATTCATAAACCTACTTATTATGCAGCTGCAAATTAATAGTTAGTGAAAAATGTTATACAAAGTACTTGGTACCTGTTTTGAAAACTATACATCATTCTTGATCAGTACAACTGTCTATCTTGGGAAGTGCAGTCTTGCCACTCTGCAGCAAATCAAATCAATGAAACAATAGTTTTTTTCTAATAAACTATATCCAAGGCAGTAATATTAATTAAAAGGCTACCAGTTAAATCATGTCCTGCCATGCTGTTTGCATTTCCTTGTTATGCTTTTTGTCCAAGTAAAAAAATGTCCTCATTGGTAGATTTGCAACATATAAAACATGGCAAATTATGTTTACTAAAAATGGAGAAGAAGAGGAATTTCTCCTGCCACATAAAATTTACTTCAAACAGTCTGCATCCGTGTTTACCTGTAGAAACTCCTTTACCAAATAAAGGTTTACAATGGGTGAGCCATTTTATGCTAACAACTGGCACTAAGTTTGATCTGAATGTAATAGCTGTAAGAGATATGGCAGCCTTAAATACAAGCTACTTGAAACAAAAGAAGCAGTGCAAGCATCTGCAGATAATGCTAATGTAACACAAAGTCTCTTGTGCTGACCAGTAATCTTTCTATTAATTGTTATTTAGCTGGCTTTTTGTTGCTACCTTACATCATGAGCAATAATACACAAGAATCAAGTGTGCTATTAGAGCAGGACATTAAGTCTCCGCATTCTAAACATCCAGTCTAAGACTATATAGCAATAATCTCTCATTTTCAAACAGATTATTTTCTCCCCTACCTTTTGCAGCTGAACATCAGCTGCCAACTGCTCCTCTCCTCACTCACTGAGTCTACCAAATGTACCTTAGCTTTCCCTGGGCTCACTCTATGACCCATGTCCATAGTCAGTAGAAGATTGAGGATGCTGGTTCTGTGTTATATTGCTGGCAAAGTGTATGTTCCTACCAACACACTGTGGTAGCCTTTTGAGCTCCCCAGTGGCTGCATTTAGGACATGCAAGCTAGGTTCAATGCATGTGAAACATCCCACCCAAAAGACATATCATTTTTGTACTAGAGCTGAGTAGGCTCTTATTATTGCTAGATTTTCTAACAAATTATTGATCATATATTGTAAGAAGTAACAGATCAAGCTTTCAGTTTAGAATTGTTTTACAGTGATAAATAAAACAAATAACAGTAGCTCCATACTATGAGTAACACTATTTATTTTAAACAAATAACAGTAGTATGAGTAACACTATTTATTTTACTTTCCTATATACATTATCCTGCAGCACATTCCTGGCATTAAGTCGCCCCTACTGGTTTTGATCCCATTCATTTCTTTCTTTTTACAACAGAGTCCAAAAGAAATAGTCAGTAATCAAATGAAAACATTTTTATTCAAGCAACCATGGAGGTCATTTCTGCTTTCACTAAAATTTCAGAAAACAGGGTTATTTTTATTTAAGCCCTAACCATATCCATAGTGGCTGATGTGAGCCCTATGCATCTTCGTGCTACCATTCATATTCTGACAAGGGATAATGTCAGTGGCTTGGCCAGGGTAAACCCACATTTGCGCTCATGGTCATTTATATCAGTTGCAGGCCATAACTTGCTTGGTGGTGATTGGCTCATGTGAACCACCCATCCATCCTACAGGGTGGATAAATAGACATCACCCACTCACCCTTATCCTTCTCTGTTAGTTTTCAAGCAGATGTCAGAGCTCATCTGGGTCATGGTCTGAGCTTCATTCCTCTATGCCACATATCCAGGTTAGAGTGACTATTTACTAAACTGTATGATGAAGGATGAGTTTTACCTGCACCACTTTCTTATTTTAGCAAATATTTTTGTTCACAGTATTCAGTTGCTGTTTTTTTATCTTTTGTTATTTTTGGCACCACTGATTTCAGTAGCCACTTATGGTCATGATTCCACATTGTAACTCAGTTCTTTATGATTAAATAATTACATAGACATGTGACAGTATTTGAATCTCCAGAAAATGAGATGGAAGATAAACAGCTGAAATTCTCCTTCAAAGAAAGAGGTGAGGTATCTCAAAAAAGTTTTCATGTATGTACCATATGGACAAAAACAATGGATGAACTCATTTTTAAGAATGGCTAATAAATTACAGATGTAAAAAGCATAGAAAATAGAGAATGAGCTGAAGATTTAAAAAGGGCCTGCATAAACCAATATGAAATGGAAAAATGAGATTTCTCTACTGCTATACATGTTTGTACTTTGCATTCCACAGCAAATAAGAAGGAGTAGGAAGAACAGCTATCAAGCTCACAGAAAATAGTGCAGGCCAACATTACTAGATTATGTTGTTCTTGGGTAACCTACTGGTGGACTAAGCTTGAACTCTCAGGCTTTGACTGCCCGAGCTTCAGCTTGCTGACAAAGGGAGTTCCTCCATGAGAAATTGCTGTTGGGAAGTTGTGCCACAAGTGATTCTCTTTTTTGGAGGAATTCCCCCCTTCTTTGAATTGGTGTGACTGCGGAGATTATGTATATAAATCTGTGGAGTATGGGGGACAAAATACTTCAGCAAATGCAATTTGGGAATTTTGATCCTTGGAGCAATTGCTTTCATCTACTCATGGAGGAGGTGTTGTTCTTTTCAGTAGTTAGTACAGAAGTCTTGCCAGAAATTTAGTAATACCAACATGTATAAGCTGTCTAAGTGCCCTAATAGCATCAGTAGACTGAGATGTCACACTTCTGGTAGCTTTGTGTAAGTTATTACCGGAACAGCAGTCCATGTATCATGAAATCTGAGAAAAATAATGGAAAAAATCATAATCATCTTGAATAAACACATCTGCTACTACATTCTAATTGGAATCCACTGATAAATGGGGAAGCTCAATTATCTGAAATAATGGTTCAATAAATTGAGGTTGAACAAGTATGTAAGAATTAATCTGATGAATAGACATCCTTAATTTAAACAGAATTTATGAAATATGATACAGAAACTGATATCCTGTAGCAAGTAGCACATCATAAATTTTTGTCAGATCTCCTTCATATTGCATGTATCATGGGGAAATTTGATTTTACATTATTTTTAATAAAAGGGTAATATGCTGCTTGAATTTGTTTAATTTTCCTCCATGTTAAATTATGCTTTTGAATTCCATTTTTGTTAATTTCTTTTCTTTCATATTTAACCCAAACAAGTTTTCCTTTTATCTGATATGTTAGACTATCTTTATTTCATAAGTGTTCACTGTTTTTATTTTACTTTATTTTCAAATGCTCTGTTTTATTTAAATTTTGTATGTGCATGTTTAAATTTTTTAATGTATAATTTAGTGTTGTTTGTTGTTTTTACTATTTAATGTGTTTTTATTTTAATTTTAAAAATGCCAATATACATTTCAAATTACAAATTTAGGAGTCATCCCATTGATCTCATTTACAAATCAGAAAGTTTTCACTGAAGTTTTGAGAAAAGGTCTAAGAAGTGATGATTAATTTGATGACATACTTTATACTCGTTGGGCTGCATTCGTAAAGCTCATGAAATCCAGTGCATTACATTGATATTAGCAAGAAACATGTAGATGACACTGTAAAATGTAAATGTATGACAAGAAACTCAGAACAGCTCAGTGCAAAATGGAGTATCATAGTTACAACAGAGTAGTACAGAAATGCATAAATAATCCAGAATTAATAAGGAATGGTTGTCTAATCATGTTGTACAGTACCAAAATTGTGGAAAGATGATCACAATTCATGAATCCTGATAGTTGTATAGAAATATAACAAAATCTGTACAGTAAGGTTAAGAACAACTACGGAATGTAACTGACTCTGTTATGATTAAAAAAAACACATTAAATGCCAACTATCCCAATGTAAACCGCATGGCATTCATAACATAAATTTGCAAGAGTAGTCACCAAAACGTCTCAGACAACTTTTGAAATTTCTCTTGTCATTCACTAACTTATAATATGTGTGTCAAAGCTGCAAGGCTATTTGTAATATATTTATTTACATCACTTTTTACATTAAAGTCAGAGACAACTATGGATAACTACATAACACATGTAGCTTTAAAATATATCGACTTGGACTTACAGAGTCTGATGGAATCTCTGAAGTTTCTAATAAAAAAATTAAATGTGATGGGAAATCATGGCCACATCGTCATAGCTAACAGTTGCTAACAACGGGTTTGGGACTTGTGTGTGGGAACACAAGTAAGCACAGACCAAAGGAATGTGGGAGATAGACAGCAATATGTGGAGTGTGGGTAAAGAAGACGGACAAACAAGAGGAATGTTGAACTGGAAAATCTGAGGGAAAGTCAGAGGGGCATGGGCAATGTTTTTTTTTTTTTTTTTTGGTGAATATAGACCCCATTTTTTAAAGAATAGAAGGAAAGGTAAACATAGAGAAGAAGGAGTTGAGGGTCATCACAGCAGGTATACCCATAGAACAAATAGCATAGCATAGCATAAGACAAAAAAAAGTTTGTAAAAAAAAAAAAAAGCAAACAGTAAGAACAGGTAAGTTACACAGACAGTATACTGCACAGCACAGGCAATGGAAAGTTGACAGACTAGGTGAGAATGCATACCAGCCATGCTGAAATGCAATACAAATAGCTATGACATGTTGCTAACTGTGTGACAGTCATATCTGGATCTTTATGACCAAAGGTAGATATGTGCTCCAGGGTAATAAAGTAGGTTCATAACACACATTGGATAAATATAGACACACCTAATTAGTCCATTAGCAGTGTAGATGTAAGTCAAGCAACATCACAGATGAGCAAATGCAGGTCTTATAATGGTAGATAACTCTCTCAGAGGAGACAACCAAGCCTATGACCATGCATGTGAAAGGCAAACAACCAATCATAGTGCCAAACAGAGGTACTTCAGAAGAGTAACAAATGTCGCTATGTACACAAGTAGGTGTACACAAATCAAGTAAGCATGTACTGGAATGTGTATATGTTACACACAAATGCCATGTCAAAGGCAACACACATTTGTAGATGTGTGTGCGTATGTCTGTCAGTGGCATAAATGGAATGTATATAAAATCAATGTTAATACATATACATCCATCAATAACATGAATATGTCTAAAAATCTAACAGTACAGCATAATGAATACAACAGGTTGTGCACATGGAGGTGAAAAACAATGAGTAAAAAGGTCACCCAGACAAACCAATCAGTAAAAACTACAAGAAAAGTCTAGCCAAGCTAGAGTTTTCACTGTGTGATTCCTTAAACTTCTTGTATTAGAGGCATCTAGGATATATGCAAATAACCCATTAAGGGCATCAGGTGTTTCAGCTATATGGCAGTTTTGAATGGCCATGACTTTTTTTTTCATTTTATGTCATTTATGGACAAATTCAGGACAATAATGCCAAAGCTGACTAGCTGTGCACATGCATGTTTCAGCCTTCTTATGGCCTCATCAGCACACCATAAGGTGACTGGCTAACCTTTAGATACGCAGAGTTGTTGTACCCCGCTGATGTCCATAACCATTAGGGTGGAATCATACAGTAGAAACTCTAGCTTGGCTAGATTTTTCTTGCAGTTTTTACTGATTGGTTTGTCTATTTGACCTTTTTACTCATTGTTTTAGTTTGTTAGTTGGGATATTTTGTAGACACCCTAATGATTATGGACTTCAGCTGGGTACGACAACCCTGTGTTTCTAAAGGTTAGCCAAGCAGTCCATTTATGCTGTGCTGATGAGGTCATAAGAAGGTTGAAACATGCATGTCCACAGCTAGTGGGGTTTGGCTTTATTGGCCTGAATTTGTCCATAATGGACTTTAAAAAAAAGTCATGGGCATTCAGAACTGCCATTCAGCTAAACACTTGATGTCCTTAAGGGGTCATTTGCATATATCCCATGTGGCTCTAATACAAGAGGTTTAAGGAATCACACAGTGGAAACTCTAGATTAGCTAGATTTTTCTTGTAGTTTTTACTCATGGATGTGAAAAAACTACACTGGTTAGCACACAAGTATAAATGAGAAAAAGGACACAATGGAAGCATTAGCCAGCAATTAGTATGCACATGTCCTCCATTATAGAATGCCCTTACATGTGTTACATGTTCCCTGTGTCAAATTAATAAATAGCAATGGACAGTAGTGTTAACTAAGGCAAACATACCTGCAAAAATAATGGTGAAATATGAAGGTGGGAGGGAGGGAGGTGGATAACCTGGGCCCACATCAGGGTAAAGCAGGATAAGGTAAAGTCAACACAATACAAATGCATGTGTGAAGCACACATGGTGCTGTAGAAGCCACACACAAAGACATGCTTTGAACAAACTGGAAATGAACCAGGAGAAGCACATTGCTTACCTGGACTTGCTAGAGTCATTCAGTATACTCCCAAACCCCTTGGTTTTTGGAGATTTCAACTATCCTTCCATTGATTAGGTGACTTACGTGAGCACAAACATGATTGCTATGAGGTTCCTGGACATTGTTAATTCAAATTAACTGGAACAGTTGGTCCACACCCCCACAAGGGTCTGAAATATCCTGGACCTAGCGCTCATCAATATGGGGGAGTCACTGCACTACCCCTTGTATGTTGCCATCCCTGGTAAGTTCAGACCATAAATCTGTCTCATTTGAAGTAAAGATCAAGCCTGACACTCCCACAAGAGTAAAAAAAAAAACTGAAAAATTTGTCCAAAGCAAACTATTGCCTACTAAGCGATGGTATAAAAAGTTTCAAAGCCCCTGCAACATAGCAAACAATGACTCCTATACACAGGAATGCACAAATGCCCTGTATAGTCACTTAAACAAATACATTGACTTAACTGTATCTAACAGGAGCAAAATCAGGTCTTCCTGGAAAAACAAGCCACCCTGATGGACTGTAAGTATAAATAAGTTATACAACAAAAGAAAGAAACTGATATCTAAGAACAAAAGGGACCTTACTCAACAGAGGAAGAATATCCTCCAAAGTTTGAACAAGCAAATGAGATATAGTGGTAAGTTCTCTAAGGCTAGCTATGAGTCTAAATTAGCATCCCTAGCTAAAGATAATCATAAGGTATTCTTTAGCTACTTCTAAAACCTAAAAGGGAATGCCCAGCTATGTGCCAAAGTTATAATGGATGGTACCTCTCACACTGAGGCAATTGCCAACCTGCTAGCCAACAGATTTGGCAATAACTTCACCCATCTGTCACCAGCAGACATACCCCAAAGCATTCCTGACATCAGTCTCCTACTGATTATCTCGAAAGAACAGATCATACAAAATACTCTCCAAGGATAAAAACACAGCCTCTATGGGACCAGATAACATCTCAGGCTGCTTGCTAAACAAACTAAATCAAGACCTAGTGGAACCACTCAGCACTCTCTTTAACCATAGTCTGAGAATTGGCTTTGTCCTGGCAGAGTGGAGAACAGCAACAGTAATCCGCTTGCACAAAGGGGGTTCATCAACTGATCCTGGGAACTATTGCCCCATAAGCCTAATCAGCCTTATCTGCAAGGTCATGGAAAGAATTATCATGGGCCTTATCCAGGAGGACATAGGTGACCTACATACTCTTGACCTGACCCAGATTGATTTTGTGAAGGGTAGAGCTTGCTTATTAACCTTAGTAGACTTCTTTGACAATGTCGCCAAAGCCTTGGATGAGGGCAAAACAGTACACACAGAATATCTTGATTTAGCCAAGGCATTTGACACAAACCCTCATTCATGTATCATAGAGAAAGTCTCCCAGCTGGTGATTAACCTATACATTACAAGATGGGTAGCCAACTAGCTTACTGACAGAATGCACACTGTCAATGTTGGGAAGTCCACCTCCACCAGTAGACCAGTTACTAGTGGGGTACCACAAGGATCTATGCTTGGCCCTCTACTGTTTGGAATCTATTTCTCTGAAGTCCAAGTGAAGATAGATGGCCTGTGGCTTACCAAGTTTGCAGAGGACTGTAAACTGTGTGCAGTCACAGAGTCCCCCAACAATGTTAACATAGTACATACAGGGGTAACACAGACAAGTGATTGGTGCCAAACTCATGAACTAAAATGTAACACAAAAAATGCCTCATTGTCCCCTTTGGCAAAGAAGTATCCCCTGCTAATTATGATATAGATAGTACCCCTCTAAGGTGAAGCTCAGTGGTGTGAGACTTGGGAACACAGATTGATAGCAATCTAAACTTCAACTACCATGTGTCCATAATGGTAAGAAATCATTCCACATTGCACATCTCATAAATAAAGCATCACATCCAAAACCAGGGAGGTTATAGCTCTGCTGTATTTCACCCTTATTAGACCAGTAATTGAGTAGAATGCTCCATTCTGTATGCCCCTCACCAGACACCCGCAGCAACTGGAGAGACCACAGAGGTTACTGACTAAGAGAATCCAGGTCCTCCAAAACATGACATACATGGAAAGACTGAAAGCCCTGTCACTGTACTGTGTATCATACAGGCTGCTGAGAGGTGACCTGTGGCTGGCCTACAGGGCAGTCTTGGACCCTGTCCTAATAGAAATGCTGCACATCCACAAATCAAATGGAACAAGAATAACTCATTCCATGGATCTCAAACTAGCCTGTGACATTAGCAGAACATGCCAGCGAGACAGATATATCTCCCAGTGATTGCCACTCCTCTGAAATAAGCTCCCTCTCCATGTGAAGCAGAGCTCTTCAATTACCCTATTCAAGCACAACCTTGATAACTGGATGGGGGACCATAAATTCACCCTGGGGGTGCCACCTATGTCCCTCATGGACAGGATCAGTAGGTGTTGATCACCGAATCACTCTGATAACAAATAAGGGTACTCAGTTTTTGACATGGCTAGACCATAGGACCATTAGCGTAGTAACCACCTATGAACCTATGACCCTATGAAATGGTGAGATGGATTGCAGATGTCCACAGAACTGGACAGGTATAAAACACACATACACAGTAATGTGCAATCATATCACATCAACATGCATAGGTAAGCAAGCTAAAATTTAAAAGCACATACTCATATACTGTCATGCAAATGTCAACTAAAGAAATGCAAGTATATTTCAACCAATCTGATCATTATGAAGCAGAGGACACTCCTGTGAGCATTATTATAGCACCTCAGCAGTAAATCACTGAATGCTCACATGTCAAAGGTACATTTGTGAGTCAGTATGTATCCAACTATATGCGCAGAGATGTATAGTCATTTAATATGTATAACTATTTGTGGAAGGTGTACACTGATATCATTGTTTCTTGGATGTGGAAATGTACATACAAACAAGGCGTAATTTACTGTAAAATAATGTATTACCTGTAACACCGCATACAGACTAACATTACATTTCTATTTGATACAGTCAGAAAACAAGGACTGCACGTAGACAGGATATGCCTGTAAATGATCCCACATGGCATCAGTATTGCCAAACTATGGCACAACACCACATCATGACAGTGAGACATCATGACAACTGTCATCCAAAAGACATGTGGAATGAGAAGTCTGTATGTTGCACATACCTGATATGGCAAAACAGAAACTCAAGGCATATGACTCTTTTAGTGATGGAGTATGGACGATATATGTTTTCTGCCAGTCGTCCCAGTAACACACATGTTCACTAACTACCTCCTGCAGCATAATCTGCAGGTTAACTACCATAATGCATAGACAGTTGAATATGTGTGGAAAGTATAGCACATTAATGTATGTCATACATGCATTGAAACAGAAGTAAATGTCACATGACAATAACACATAAGCATTAACGATACATGGTATGCATACACACGAGTACATATACAGTCTATTCAATGAAATGGCAATCATCATGTTGGCAGCATAACACAAGTGAACCACACAGACAATACTTACAGATCTGAGGGACCAGGCTGATGGGGATCAGACTCCTGAATGATCTCACAAACTATCACCCTGAAATAATCCTGCATAGGCCATGCCATATCTTCAAAGAAGGTCCCCATCACATTCCTCATCTGTGTTTGGAACATATTGGTCATGACCTCCCAGATTTCATCATGACAATTGTCTCTGTCCCACTGTGTGATTGTCTCATCTGGGGTGCAGGCAGAATGGCTCAGGTAGAAATGTTTCCAAGTTCCTCGATATCATCATCATCACCACTGTCATACTTGGAAGACTATGGCAGTGGCCTTGCATGTACATGGCATCATCTTCAGATTGTAAAACATCCAAGGAGTACCATGCTCTGTAAAGATTAATTGCAAAACACAACAGAAAAGAAAAGCAAATGCCTACCATGCAGAACAGTCCCATGAATATCATACCACAACACAGTATGACTATAATGACACAGGGACTAAGACACAGCCATTATGGACAGAGTTATCCATGGTCTTATATTTCATACTCCTGAAAAGTATGACAGTATTCTTTTCTGAACAATTTGATATGCTTAGACACACACAAACACACACACACGCACACACACACACACGCACACACACGCACACACACACACACACACACACACACACACACACACACACACACACACACACACACACACGTCATTAGCCTTGAAAAATGTACAATTTCTCAAATCAACATATTGTACTGTCTGCATTCAATGATTTATATGAGCAGCCAAAACGTGTCATTGTTAAAATGAGGAGAAAGTTATCTGACGATATTGCGGGCAATAGGCAAGTCATATGACAAATATCTGAAACAGGCAGCATGATATTTGGCTGAACACACATCAATATAATGAATGCAACACTAAAAATAATATCATATGTTCATCTCAACACAACTGTTGACATATGAGAATATAATACATCTGTTGCTAACAGCATTGTATGTGTACATCTGTATGCATATTCTACAAAAACAATTAGCAATCAGTGGACTGAAAAAGCAAAACATTGTGAATATGCTTGCTGGTACTAAACTGTTACAATCAAATGGGTATCTGCTCAAGTGTCAGTCAGCCTAGGCTATAACTGTCTTTATAAAAAAACTCAAGGGGTAGGGAGACAGATGCAATACCAATGTTGACCTGCAAGGTGTGCTGAATATGAACTGCTGCAATCAAATGGGTATCTGTTCAAGTATCAATCAAACTAGGCCATAACTGTGCTTCTATAAAACACCCAAGGTGCCTGTGGCACATCCAATACCAATACTGAACTGAAGGGCATACTATACAATCTGCAAACACTGACGTAGCAGACATCCATTCACTCTGTACATAGGCAGATCAGACTATCTATAACAAATTGAAAAATCATCACATCTAGACATATAAACACACTAAACCTTGCAGCATAAGCACTAAACAATGCACTTAGAGTCATATACAAAACATACATCTAAGAAGACGTGACAGATACACCAAACCAACTGCTATTTAGGTTGAGCAGTGCATTTCAAAAAATGTGTGCTGAAACAATGGCTCAGTGATACATAGATTTTATTCGCTGTTGTAAGCACAGCTACAGTGTGATTAATTCACTTATCTTACTGAAGCATGATGGGTATTCCTGCATTTTAATCAATAAACATGCTATTGTGAAAAATACAGGCCTTTAAACAGGGGAAGGTGCATTTCAGTTCATAAAATATATAAAATAATCAACATACCTCTCTCTCCACTGATCCTAAAGCACGTGTATCCACTTGATGCACATCACTCTGTTCCAACTGTGAGCCTCGTCACCTGAAATCAAAAATTAGAATGTATAAAAAATGCATTCCTCAAATAACACTGAGATACATTTCTCAACACAGTTTGTAAAGTTCTCTTTCTGAAGAGCATTACATAATCAAAATACATAGTTGACATTTTTACATTCAGGTGTTAACATATTTGAACACAGATTGGAGGACATGCATAACAAACATAATCAACATCCAAACTCTAACCTTGACAGCTACCTGCCTAGCTAACATATATTAACTGAAAAAGTGTGTTTTGTAGGAAGTGAAAAGAGTTTATGTTATGATGTCATCTTGATGGGGGATGGCCTACTAATAATGCTCTTGGCTTAGGATTGCAAAGTATGAACATGTGCTGCTCATTTAGCTAAACAGTCAATTAAATGCATTCATGTTATCACTGTGTTCAGTCATATTAACGGTAATGGGGAACATACATTCCTCAGGCAGCATGACAGTCTCATGTAGCATACAGGTTCTATTAACAGAACCATACATGTTGCTGTACATTATGGATACAGAAAGGTATGTGTGTGGACCATAATTCCTTGCTAAATTGCACATCATCAGGAAAATATATACATCTTTCCTGTTCTTCATTTCAACTGATAGTCTGCCCATCCCAGTCCCTCAAAATTTGATGATGATGTTTTTCTAATATTGACTTTAGTATTTCATAAAAAAGGGACCTTCAAAACATTTTTACAAAATATACAATATTAACCAAAAAAATTGCTCAGACATATAACAGAATTTAGCAAGATGTACTGCCCCTGTGGTTAAATAGCTGCTGTTAATGGAATGTTATGGATTACGGGTTTATTAGTAGGAATTTGACAATTAATCAAGCTACTTGCAACTATACTTAAAATATACATTAATATTAATAAGTGTAATGTGCTTTTAAAAATAAATACTATGGGTATATTACACCAATATAACAGTTTTTGAGATATGTGTTCCCTTTCCAGATTTGAACACACACTACACCAAAATGTAGACATACTAGCTTGTTTCCTTAAAAGCTGAGCTAGCAGTAAACACATGCTGCTCTAAACAAAAATGAACTGTTCCCCAAAATACTGTTGTTCAACAGCTGATGTTATCAGACCATGAGTGATTATGGCCATATTCACAGAAATTCGAAGACTATATCAGTAAATCATTACCATGCACAACATAAACATTAATATAATGTATTGCAATATGGTTCTTCCAAAAATGTTATGGGTGAAGTTAACCAAGGTAACAGGTACAGATGGATCTACTTCATACGATCGAAAGACCATTTGATCAAAAGCCATTTGATCGAAAGTTCATTTGATCGAAAACCAGTATTCAAGGCATAAAACTGAGATTTGTCCCCCTCCCCAGTGTCGTGCGACCCTGGAGTTGGTATATGTAGTTGGGCGGCACAGCACCCCACATTGGGGGGTGTGGTGGGTGAAGCCCCCCACCTATTTTCCTTTAAAATCTGTACTTTTTGTTTTACTTTCTTCTTTTAAAGGAAACTGGGTGGGGGGGGGCTTCCCCCCACACCCCCACAATGGGGGGCTGCACCCCCACCCCCCCTAACTATACCAACTCCAGGGTCGTACAACATTGGGGAGGGGGACAAATCCCAGTTTTATGCCTTGAATTCTGGTTTTCGATCAAATTAACTTTCGATCAAATGGGTTTTGATCAAATGGTCTTCCGATCATATGAAGTAGACCCATACAGATATATGTTTCCCCTCTGTGGCTTGGAACCAACAACATGCCAAAATTTAGACATGTTGGCCAGTTACTTTACAGGCCAAGTTAACAGTCAGCATGGTATTCTGAGGCAAACAGGTACTGCTCTACAAACCCTGTTATTAGAAAGCTGATGTGATCAGAACATTACAGATTACAGCCATATTCATAGAAATGTGACAACTGTATCAGTGAGTCATTATTATATACAACATAAACTTTAATATAAAGTGTTGCAATAAATTTCTTCCTGCTATGGGTGAAGTTAACAGGCAAAAATATATGTTTCCCCTGTGACGATTGGAACCCACAGCACTCCAAACTTTAGATACACTGGCCAAGGAACGCGACCAAAATCAGCAAATAAATAAAACTCATTGGCCAGGTAGGTACATAAGCCAGCAATTCTATGCCTATAGAACAAGTTCCTCCTACATTTCAAACAAAGCAGTCATTTGGTCACTTTAAATGTTAGTCTCAGTACTGGAAAGTCATAAATTCTGCACTGGTGAGCAGGCCTTATAAACAAAGAAAGTCATCACTGTCAAATTATTATTAATTCCAGAAGCTTATTTGGCTAATATCTTAAGTTTCTAGTAACTTTATGACTAGTATTCACCTATGAGTCTCTGAACCTATGAGCAGGTCCTACTTGACTATTGTATGTGACAACAAAACCAGACCTTGCTTTTGGATTAGTCTTGTGCCTTATATATATATATATATATATATATATATATATATATATATATATATATATATATATATAGATATATATATGGTCCTGCTCTTTTTGATACAATCTGTGCTAAGATTTATTAACTGTGGAGTCTGCATATCCTTCCTCTGTGTGCTGTTATCTTGAGCACTGGTTTCTTCATATATACTAAAGACACTGTAGTAGTCAAACTGGTGATCCAACAAAACTACCCTTAACTGTGTATGAAGTACATGAGTGAGCATATGCATGCAGTGTACAAATGACTGTCATCCCATTCATAGCTTGTGCTAATCCTAATGCCCATTACTTGCAGAGATGGCTTACAGCCAACCCACAACTTCATATAGAATAAAACAGGTACCATAAAATGAATGAATGTTAAAACCATCACCGAGTTTCTCAAAGTAGGAAAATCTGTACTGTTCATTTCTTCCAGAGAATTACTTAGTTCAGTGGCCGATTTAGGCATGGGTGCAAGGGCATGCACCACCCCCTTTTAAAGCCTTTCTGTGAGATAAGAAAAAGAAATGCCCTGCACTGTTCTTTTGTTAAAATTGGAAAATGTACCGCTAAAATGGTACATTTGTTTCAGCTTAACATTTTATTTTTTTTATTTTTTTGCGTGAAAGATGCATTGGAAATGCAATTGGCGGTTGTAGTCAGGTGATCTATATGATGATCCTTAATTACGCCTCCAACTGCATCTCCATTATATTTGAGAGAAAGTTTCTTTGGTGATAAAGAAGATTTAGTAGATAGTGAAGCAGATTATATCGACTGTAGAGTTGATCAACATCCTGTTAAGCATTCAAGGAGAAGCGCTTCAGTGAGCGTGGAATACTGTTCAGAAACCATGAAGTGCCAAAGTGGTACAGTTGAGTACCTCATTTGGCACATCACTACATAACTGAACAAACACATACAGACATACATACATACATACATAATATGTATTACGTTACTTTTTTAAAGGCAAATACTTTAACTATTTGTCTACAATAGCCAATCATAGGAAAAGTCACTTACGCTAGCACTAGCATTTTTTTATTTTTTTTTTTTAGAAAACTAGTCCCAGCACACACACATTTTAAATTTTGAAAATGTAAATAACATTATCTGATACTCCTTTCTGTCAATGAAGAGTGTGCTGAGGGGCTGGGGTGATTTGACCATATGTTGGTGTAGGCACCAACCATATGGAAATCTGTTCAGTTGTCTCTGACTCCTTCTTCTACTGAGGTCCATCCCTTTATATGTTTTCTTTGAGTAATACTTGAGATACCCTGTTCCTTTGGAAATCCCTTTTTCTTTAAAATTCAATGCTCATCCAATATGGCAGACCTTAAGTACCAATTGCTGCCATAAAATTGCACATGCACTGACAAAAGTCTAGTGTTTTTTGAAAAATGTGAGGTATAAACAAATATAAATTGTGTATGTATGTATTCTTGAAGAGCTTTGTGCAAAGGTGTCTGTTTTTACGGGGGAATGCAAAAGAGTCGCAACATCTAATCCCATGTGCTGAACATTTTATAGTTTGTATGCTGTTGAATTAAATACATATTGTTGTGTAAAATAATGTGCTGATTTTATTATACAGTAAACATTTAAAAGTAGTAAAGTAATACTTTTTTAAAAATGTAAATGTTTATGTTGGCTTGAGAAGTTTTGTGTACTTTTTTAATGCAGTTAAAACTAATACAGACATGCTTGATGAATGAGTGACAAAAGAAAGGTGAAAAAAGGTTACTTCTAAATTGTAGCAGCAGGACTGAATCATTCATTACAACTTTTAAACATTCAGAGGAGGCTTGCACAATGAAGGAAACTTTGTGATTGATTTAAGATATACATACTTTTGTTATGTAATTAAAACATACCTTTAAAAAATGTGAAGTTAATTGCTTAATTGTGTGGCTTCCTGAAATCAAATATTTGAACTCTGACTTAATTATTGTTACTGTATACTTATAGTTATTGCAAATTAATTTAGATGTACATGGGGAAGAAAGGGATTTTGAGCTTTGTAAATTTTGCAGCAGTATAGAATCCAACTGTTCACAGTGTTTTAACTAAAGAAAACAAAGTGAAAAAGAACCCTTCACTTTCCACAAGCAGTTTTAACACAGGAAGCTGCACATTTTGCAAATGTGCAGGATAAACAGCAACTGTCTAAATGTTTATGCTGTCTTGAATGTATGTGTTTCTGTGTGTGGGGGAGTAATGGCTTGAAAAAATGTAGGGAGCGCTTGAGAAATGCAGTATTTCCATTAAAGTTGTGGTGATACAGGTATAGTTTTTGATTGTGCTAAGAACAAAGGAGTGTGCAACCCAACCAGTCACTCGCATTGCTAAGAGTGCCCTATTCACTATAGCAGTACTGTTTAATATAGGGTGAGGAAGCATATGTATGTATGTATTACACAGTCATGGTATCTTGCAGGGAATTGCATTCTGCTCATATGACACAAACATAGTTGAACTCTGTAACTGTTTTTAGTTTGTATAATGTCCTTATAAATAATGTTCCAATTATTCATTACCCTTTTGGTAAAATCAGTTTTCCTCAGTGGTTAAAGCTATGATATGTAATGAAGTTCATCCTGTTGTTTCCAGTTTTATTTCCTTAGTACTATTTTTGCCTGTTTGATGATTATGAGTAAGTCATGGAACCAGATGGCGTTCTTTGCTTACCTTTGAAAATATGCACTTGCATTTAGTGGATTTAATGGTTAAAAAATCATTGCATCTCTTTTGAGACATCCATGCCCTCCGAATTGTTTACTGTTGTAACAAAGGGAGATACTGCCAGCACAGCTATCTGGAATTTTGTAAATAATTATGTCATTTGTGATTATCAACATGATTCATATAAGATGCTTGTTTTACAAATGTATTAGATCTGTATGTCATCTATATATCAAACTAGGTTTGTACAGATATGTGTGTTGAAGAGATATTTTATAAAGTGCTTGTGCTTAAAATATAACCACTGCGGGCCCTACTGGAATAGAACAGAAATGTACATGCACTATTGTAACTGTTTAAATGAATATATTTTAACACTGGAAATTGGAACAGAGGAGGTTAACTTCAGTGTAGAAAACTTCAGAAAAATAGCTGAAATTAAATTATGGCAGCTAGAGGCAGAATGTCTGTACTAGGGAGCTTTCTGTATATTCTTGGAAGTGTTTTATTGTTTTATGGCTTCCAGCTTCTGCCAAAGATCTGAGGAAAATCCCTTGTCCATGTATTTTTACACGTAGATGCTAAATGCTACCAGCTGCCATCAATGGTTGTTTTGGGCCTGGGGACTAGATGTCAGATGACAAGAAATGATGTCATTCATCAAGTTAGCCGTAATATTTGATATCTTAATTTGAGAGGTCTCTTAGAGAGACACAGCATTCTGTAGTCTGTCTTTGACCTGACAACAACTAGAAGATCCATTCACCACATCTGCCTTGCTCTTAAGTAACTTAACTATGGTATAGTAATTCTATTAGTTTCAGTTAGGAATATAGTGAAGCATAGTTTAGATGTTTTTTTTTTATTTATTTGAGACTGACCTGCATTGTAGTTTTAAATATTTCCTGTGGCTTTGACCTCTGATGTCACTGTGAATATATGATGAGTATTTTTCTTGCTCTTTTATTATTTATAATTAAATATATTTAAACCTTTCACTGTGGCTGATATTTATAGAAATATTTACATTTTGAGAGCACCTGCATATTTATTTGGTGACACTGTGGGCTATCGTCTTCCTCTTGGTCAAACTACCATTTGTATTAATAGTAACATTATGCAGTGAGATTGGACAGCCTGTTTTAAGGGCCTTATAGTAGCTGATAAGGAGTTGGCTGGTGGCAGTGATAACTACCTTATAGTCTGGGCAAAAGGGGGCATAGCTAGTAAACTTGTGCCAGTCTTTCCCCGGTGTGTGTGTGTGTGTGTGTGTGTGTGTGTGTGTGTGTGTGTGTGTGTGTGTGTGTGTGAGAGTGTGTGTGTGAGTATGTGTATGTGAGGATTGAGGCACCTTGATTACTGTTCCAGAGGTGGGGTGTCACAACTATACTACTTCTTCCTGCTCACATTTATCTTTTTTCAAACTATAGCACCAAAGTAAGGTTAGCAGCACAGGGATGTATTGACTAGTGTTGCATCTTACAGACTTTACTTCTATAGTTCACTTCTTGGATGGACTGCTGTGTAGAGCCTGCATATCTTTTCGATATTGGTGTGGTTTTCTTTTAGTACTTTGATTTCCTCCCATATCGCAAAGACATGCTGTAAGTGAACTGGCAGTCGTCTAAACTGCTTGGGCAAGACAGCGAGTGTGTGTTTGTATGCGTGTGTGTGTGTGTGTGTGTGTGTGTGTGTGTGTGTGTGTGTGTGTGTGTGTGTGTGTGTGTGTGTGTGTGTGTGTGTGTGTACATATGTGTGTGTGTGTGTGTGTGTGTGTGTGTGTGTGTGTGTGTGTGTGTGTGTGTGTGTGTGTGTGTGTGTGTGTGTGTGTGTGTGTAAATTAAACTTCCCAGAGTGTATGTGTCAGCTACTTGGGCAGGGACATGAAGCACTGGTTGGACAGAGAGGGTGCTGGAGGTCTTGTCTTGGCCACTCATCTGAGATTTCAAGCCTACAGCTGTGCCAGTGGGGAGTGTTATTGGGGATCTGGAGAAAGAGGGAGAAACTAGCCCTGGAGTGACTTTGGTCTCAGTGCGCTCTTAAAGGAAATTGCACTTGATGCAGAGAGCTGCATCTGAAAATACTATGTGTGTACTTGTCATCCTCCTAGGGTACGTCCCCCACTGTTGCCAGTGATGAGGATTGAGGCACCTTGATTACTGGTCCAGAGGTGGGGTGTCACAATTATACTAAGTCTTCCTGCTCACATTTATCTTTTTTCAAACTATAGCACCAAAGTAAGGTTAGCAGCACATGGATGCATTGACTAGTGTTGCTTCTTACAGACTTTACTTCTGCAGTTCACTTCTTGGATGGACTGTTGTGTAGAGCCTGCATATCTTTTCTATGTTGGCGTGGTTTTCTTTTAGTACTTTGATTTCCTCCCATATCCCAAAGACATGCTGTAAGTGAACTGGCAGTCCTATAAGCTGCTTGGGTGAGACAGCGAGTGTGTGTGTATGTGTGTGTGTGTGTGTGTGTGTGTGTGTGTGTGTGTGTGTGTGTGTGTGTGTGTGTGTGTGTGTGTTGTACAGTTCAAAATAATTTTATCTAAGTAATAATCATTTCCTTGATTTTGCATTTTATGATATATTCCTCTCTTTAGAGACTGCTTTCTAAACTGATATCCTCAGGTAATTTGTAGAGCATCTCTGTACACTATGGTTCCTGTAACTTAATATGTCCTTGATGGGCATTTATCCTTTTAGGTCTATTGCTGTACTTAGTATTAATATGTTGTAGGTAGTTCTACCTACCTTTTAGGGTGTTTGTTTACTGAAATATGGAAATGCTGCATATCTTAATAATTATTAGGGCATGTCATCTGTTTCAGAGTAGAATCTGGCTACATTTTGAGTCATGTTTAGCACTCAAGTTTTTTTTAAACTTTATTTCTGAGTTGGAGGAGTTATGATGTCAGGTATGCAAATTTCTTTGTCCAGATTTTTGGGTGGATGGATTTGCTTTCCAAGAGCCTTTGTCTGTATTTTTGATGTCTACAGGTTGAGAGGTATGATGACCTCCATTTGTTTAGGTATGCTCCATGTTTGCTGGGGACATGAAAGGAGTCTGGTATTTAGCTAATATGTAGTAAATTATCTTATTTACATTAACAATACATGGAGCATTTCTAGGTCATTATTTTTCTGTATAGGCCTAGATATGGTTGAGTTCTGGAGGAATGTAGACAACCTTCTACCCACAATGTGAACATTTCAAAGTAGTAGGTACTGAAGTTAGGCAGGAAGGGTGTGTTATCAGCACATATGATAATATCATATGACTCCTAGCGTATCTGTAAATGTGACACAGTCACTTTAAATCATTTTTATCCCCTGTCAAATGAGGTGAAAAGTTTAAATGAAAAAAGTGATGTTGATACTGGCACACAGTGTTTTAATAGCCACTAAGGAAGCAAGAATAATCCACAACATGCACACATCCCGGCTACAGAGTGGTACCACCTAATCTGCAGTAGGGATTTTGTCTGCAATGGCTAACTTATGAGTAAATTCCTCAGCTATGTGAACACCTTCAGTTACTTCAGTGTCTTATTGCCTCTGACTTAGTGTAGAAGGAGGTAAAACACAGCCTATCCATAACTTCCCCAGATGTCTACTACATTTGTTTACTGTACTACAGTTATATTAGTTATCACAAGATACATTTTATTGATAATTAGCATGAACACTGTATTAGATGTCATCCTTACATTTATCTATCTATCAACAGAATGTATATTGCTTTCTTTTCACACAAGATATCAAAGCATCTTAAGGTGATCTTTACACACCCCAAAAAACAGTGCCCACTTTCTAACTCGTACTCGGTAGTTGAATAAGCAGAAAGCACCTCTCCCCCTTTCTCAGATTCCTGGATCCACCACTGACTTAGTTTGATGGTACAACTCTGATAATCATTGCCAAAAAATGTGCTGTAGAAGACCAAGTTAAAAATACTAACTAGGTATCATATTCTCCCTCTGGTATCAAATCAATGTTTCCCAGTCAAATGAAGAGGCTGATGCAATAATAAGAAGTCTCTAGTAAAATAATAAAAGAACAAAGCAAGCATTGCTCATCTGTATTAAAAATGCAACAAATTAATAACAAAAAAAGAACAAAGTAATAATTGTTTATCTGTTGAAAAAATATAATAATGAATAAATAAATAAATAAATAAATAAATAATCAATGTGGATTTTACAATATGACCCAAACTTTTCAAAGACATATAATTGCTTCCCGAGAAAGTATAGCAACCACACATATGTACACTTAACTTTTTTAATATTGCCGTTCTTTAAATTGAACAAGCTATCTTTTATTGATCTGTTATAGTCGCTAAATATTTATTTGCAGTTTGTTTGCCAGGATGGTCCATTGGGCCATGAGGAGCCTATTTCCAATGGAGTCCTGGGGAAAAAAGCACCAGTAAAATATACAAATACAAGTTACTTTAAAAGCAAGTTCTAACAATA
This sequence comes from Protopterus annectens, assembly GCF_019279795.1. Lineage (NCBI taxonomy): Eukaryota > Metazoa > Chordata > Ceratodontiformes > Protopteridae > Protopterus > Protopterus annectens. The sequence continues at coordinate 963,919,689 of NC_056741.1, forward strand.
GATAGTACAGCAGTTCAGGTAATAAATGGTATAAGTGAAATGCAAAAGCAGGCATTCTTTAAAAAAGAAAATAAAAGTTTTATACAATCATATTTATATACAAAATCTGTTAATTCCAACAGATGCTTATCAAAGTTAAAAAAGCATAGGAGGAAGTTTGCAGATGTACTGAATCCTGGGCAGTAGCTTAAGTTGGGGGAATTTATGCAGAATGGGAACAGGAGCATTTCCATTGAGATGTTAGGTGGGAGTGGAGTAAGACTTTGAAGGAAGAGAGGCTACTAGTGGTATGGAGTATTGGAGAGAGACAATTCCACAGGCGAGCTAGAGAGAGGGCAGAAGATGTTTGCCTGGTGGATGAGAAGGTTTGTGTAGTTCAATCAGATTTTGGGTGTAAGATCTTAGGGATCTATTGGGTAGATGCATTTTAAAGGTGGTGGCAAGGGAGGGGCAGAGAGAGGGGCTAAAGATATGTTTGCATGCTTGGGTAAGTTGACTATAGGTGAGGTAGTTGGGTAGCTCTAGCCAATTAAGTTTGTAAAGAGCAGCGCAATGGTGCGTGGAAGATCTGTGGCTTCTTGCAAATTTTGAAATTTTATTGTAACAGAGGAGAGTTTTGTTTTGAGGGCGGATAGTAGGTTAGTAAGGAGTGGGGCTTCATATAGGAGGGATGGGATAAGGTATGATGTAGAGAGTATTAGCTTGGTGGAGGGGGTGATATACTGATTATGATGATAGAGCATGCCAAGTTTCTTATCCATTTTATTGATATTTGCTTGTTGGTGGATATCAAACAAGAGCTGGTCATCGATTAGGACACCTAGTAATTTTGCATAAGATACTATTTTGAGAGGTGTATTATTCTGGCTGGTGATAGTGAAAGTGTTTTTGTCTAGGATGGTGGTTTTTGAAAGGGTATATATCATAAGTTAAGTTTTTGTGGCATTGAGTGCTAGGTGGTTGTCTTGCATCCATTGTTTGGTTAAGGAGAAGGCATTTTGGGTTAGTTTTGTTAAAACGGGGATGGAGGTGGCAGAACAGATTATAGTGGAGCCATCAGTGTATTGGATGAGATTAGTGTTAAGGATGGTCTGATAGAAGTCATTTATGAAAATGTTAAATAGTAGGGTCCCTAGAATGGAACCCTGGGGTACTCCTGTGGGAGTATAGAGGAATGAGGAGGTAGCTTTTTTCCATCTGACTGCTTGTTGCCTATTTGAAAGATAACTGGTAAACCAGTTGATAGTGGAGGGGGATAGGTTTTGTTTAGAGAGTTTGGTGAGGAGAAAGTTGTAAGAGATGGTGTCTAAGGCCTTAGATAGGTCTAATAGGAGGGTGGACACAATTTGGCTGGAGTCACAAGCTTTGTTAACAGTTTCTAGGAAGGAGAGGAGAGTGGTGGTGGTGCTGTGGCCAGGCCTGAATCCATGTTGTGTGGGAGTTAGGAGTTGGTTATTTATGAGATAGGGTAACAGTTGTAGGTGGATGCATTTTTCTAGCAGTTTGGAAATGGAGGATAGGATGTCAATTGGTCGAAAATTAGGGATGTTATTGTTGTTTCCACCTTTATGAAGTAGAATAATAAAGGCCTTTTTCCAGGGTTGGGATACATGACCTTCTGTGATTGACCAGTTTATTAGGATACAGATGAAAAGGGCTATGGATTCTGCAGATATCTTTAAGAAGTAAGACGAAATTTGGTCTGGAGCATTGGAACTTGGTTTTAGCTTTTGTAGAAGTTTTTTATGGTAGAAATGGGGATGGGTTATATGGAGAAGGGAGGAGGTTGGGAGGTGGAGGTACTTGAGAAAGGAGAGGTACAAGAGGAGGAAAAGGTAGGTGAAGGTAGCGATGTGGAGGTAGGATTGTTAATGAAGAAGGTTGTTAGTTTGACTGTGGAATCAATGAAGAAAGAGGTAGCCAGGTCAATGTCAGTAGCATTTGGGCAGTGCAGGGTTTTTCTTTTTTACCAGGATTAAGGAGAGAGGAAATTTCATCCCAGAATTCTTGGGGGTTTGTATTGTGATTAGTTTGTAGTGTAGGAAAAAAAGGATTTCCAGTCTGAAATAATATTTTTTTTACTTTGTTACACAATACTTTGTATTCATTAAGGTTGGTGATAGTTTTGTTTTTAGTGGTAGCATTTCCAAGCTTTATCTCGGAGTCTCATAATGCCTAAGGTGTCTTTAGTTAACCAAGGGATGGATTTACTTTTAATACGCTTTGTTTTCAGGGCGTCCAGAGAGTCTAGCAAGTGTAGGAAGGTTGTATTGAAATAGGTAACAGCATTATCTAAGGATAAAGTTTTTAGTAGGTTCCAGTTTGTTTGTTTAAGCAAGTTTGTAAACATATTGGGGTTAAAGTTTGTTAGGGACTGGGTAGAGATATAGGTATGAGATAGTGGTAAGGAGGAGTACAGATGGTGGGCAAAGGTAGGAAAATGGTCACTGAGTGAATCAAGAAGAATACCACTATCAGAGATATAGTGAGGATGAGAAACTAGAATCCATTCAAGGGTACTTCCTGTAGAGAAGTCCTTGGAAGGTCTAGTTGTGGCATTGATGAGCTGAGAGAAGTTGTAGAGGTTTATATTTAGAGGGTTTGTGGGAGATTGAATAGTGGTCCAGTTGATGTTTATGTCATCTAGGATTATGGTTTCATTAAGCCGCTGTGGTGCAGCGGTAGCATTGTCACTTCACAGCAAGAGGTTCTCCCATTTGATTCTCGGCTGGAGCGACTTCTGTGTGGAGTCTGCATGTCCTCCCTGCTGTTGAGTGGCGTTCGAAAGACATGCGTAAAATGGGTGTGCCTTCATTGAAGGTTGGGCATCGGGCTGGCAACTTGGCACTGTAAAAATCTACTGCCAATCATTAGCGGACCGGAGTTCCACTGTGGTGACACCTAACTGGGAAAAGTCGAAAGAAGAAGAAGTTACATTGGTAGAAAACCAAGAGAGAATGTCTTTGAGTATTGCGACATTGTCTCCAGGAGGGATATAAAGGGTAATTATACAGATGAATTTATGTTTGTTTATCTGAAGTAGGGTTGAGATAAGTTCTGCATTAGCAAACTGTGTAATAGCTAATCACAATGTCACTCTGCATATCTGGCTGAATGATTCAAAAGACAATAAAGACTCCCTTTAAAATAAAAAAAGTTTAATACTCACTTAGAATTTGGAATTAGCGCTTTCATCCTGTTTCACAGGACTTCTTCAGATTCAATTAAAACAAGATGAATAACTTCCTTTTATAGTTTCTAGGATCAGGAAATGACATACTGCTCTACAAACACTGCCTGTAGCAAAGAATAAAATCAAAAATAAAAAAAAATGTACAACGATGAAGGCTTCCCTTACAAAATCCATAAGATACTTGAAGGAGAATAATACAAAAAAATGAAATAAGCATAAAAATGAGTTATAAGAAATCACTTTCAAGAGAAACACTTTATATCTTAGCCTCTAATGCTGGCTTTAGTGCAATAAAATCATGAAGTCCTGGGGGGTTGCAAGCATTTAATTTTAGCTGCCAAAACCTTCTTTTTCTTCTAATAATAGCTTACAATTGCCACCCCTTGGGTTAATGTGTACCTTTTCCAAAATGGCATATCTGAATGTATTACAGGTGTTGTTACTTTCCATGTGCCTGTACAAAGCACTCTTCCTGTTTTGTTTCATAATTTTGTAGTAGTGCTTGTAAATTCTGTTTTTTAGGAACCTGTTTGTTTTCCCGACATAAACAGGTAGAGCACATGGCCAACTAAACTACACCCTTTGTACTACAGTTCCCATACTGAAAGATGACCTTAGTCTGATTCGTATTTTCTAGCTGTATTTCTACTTTGAGATACATATACTCACACTGTTTAGAACATCCACACTTCTTGGTCCCCTTGCCTCCTGCATACTTTCCTTTATTCTTACTGTCCTCTAAGATGGCCTTAATAGTCCTACCTGTTTTATATACAACAGTTGGGCTATTTCCGAGGAATTTATAAAGTTCACTGTCACTGCTTAGTATATTCCAGTTCTTTGTTATCACTTCTTTTACCATAGGAGAATAAGGGGAATATTTCAAAACCATAGCTCTACTAAAATTATTTTCAGATGTATTTTCATGTACGGGGGTAAAATGCATTCCCAATAAGTGTCTGGCTTGTGACAAACGTTGTGGAATATTACAGTCTTCACTTGTTCTCCTCTCCGTATTAACAGTTCCACTTCCTGGTATGGACACATCCTGGAAAATAAAAGTAGCCTGTTTTAGTGATTCGTTCTCTTGCTTCTCCACCAAAGCATGATGACTTCCTGAAGATGTAACAGTAGTTGAAGTATGGGCGGGCTGTCCATGCGTTTGACTCATCAGTTCAATGAGTCTTGTAAGCTCACCCTTTACAATCTTTAACTCAGAATGTAGCCTGTTGAATTTGTTATGCTGAACAGGCGAAAACAATAAAAGAATCTCGTCTGGTTAATCCATTCAAGCACAAAACCACTGAGGAAAATCCAGCAACCAAAACTCATGCAGAATAGTAGTTTAAAATGCAGAAATAGGCAGCTAATCACAATGTCACTCTGCAAATCTGGCTGAAGGATTCAAAAGACAATAAAGACATCTGACTATACCAAAGTGGTTAAAGAACTAGGTACAGTGGGTAGTATGTTTTTGAAAAGGGGTTACCCCCAGAGACTTATTAGAGAGACCTTTGACTACACTTTGTCTAAATGGAGAACGTTGTACAAACCCTTATTGTGAACAGATTTTACCCAGTACATGAAAATACATCTGAAAATAATTTTAGTAGAGCTATGGTTTTGAAATATTTCCCTTTTTCTCCTATGGTAAAAGAAGTGATAAAGAACTGGAATATACTAAGTAGTGACACTGAACTTTATAAATTCCTCAGAAATAGTCCAACTTTTGTATGTAAAACAGGTAGGAATATTAATGCCAACTTAGAAGACAGTAAGAATAAAGGAAAGTATGCAGGAGACAAGGGGATCAAAAAGTGTGGATGTTGTAATCAGTGTGAGTATATATATATATATATATATATATATATATATATATATATATATATATATATATATATTTATATATCTCAAAGAAGAAATACAGCTAGAAAATACAAATCAGACTAAGGTCATCTTTCAGTATGGGAACTGTAGTACAAAGGGTGTAGTTTATTTGGCCATGTGCTCTACCTGTCTGGCATTTTATGTCAGGAAAACCGACAGGTTCCTAAAAAAAAGAATTTACGAGCACTGCTATGAAATTAGGAAACAAAACAGGAATAATGCTTTGTACAGGCACATGGAAAATAAAAACACCTGTAATGCAATCAGATTTGCCATTTTGCAAAGGGTACACATTAACCTGAGGGGTGGCAATTGTAAGTTATTATTAGAAGAAAAAGAAGTTTTTTAGCAGCTAAAATTAAATACTTGCAACCTCCCAGGACTTAATGATTTTACTGCACTAAAGCCTGTATTAGAGGCTAGGATATAAAGTGTTTCTCTTGCAAGTGATTTCTTATAACTCATTTTCATGCTTATTTCATTTTTTTGTATTACTCCACTTCAAGTATCTTATGTTTTTTGTAAGGGAAGCCTTCATTGTTGTAATTTTTTTTTTTTTTTGATTTTATTCTTTGCTACAGGAAGTGTTTTTAGAGAAGTATGATGTCATTTCCTGGTTCTATAAACTATAAAAGGAAGTTGTTCATCTTGTTTTAATTGAATCCGAAGAAGTCCTGTTAAATAGGATGAAAGTGCTAATTCTAATTTCTAAGTAAGAATTAAACATTTTTTTTTATTTTAAAGGGAGTCTTTATTGTCTTTTGAATCATTCAGCCAGATTTGCAGAGTGACAGTTTTATTAGCTGCATATTTCTGAATTTTAAACTAAAATTGTGGAATAGGTTTGGTGTAGGGAGTTACTGAGAGAGAGGATGAGTAGAGGAGAGCGACTCCCCCACCTTTTTTGTTTGTTCTATATTTTCTAATTATGCAGTAGTTGGGTGGTATTAGTTCAGAGTCTTTTATGTTTCAACCAGGTTTCAGAGATGGACAGGATATCTGGCTGACTATGTAGAAGCCAGGCAATGGAGGTTAGGGATTTTATTGCATATGCTTTGAGCATTTAAAGTTGTGAAGTGAAGGGATTTACTGGTTGTGTGGGGAGAATGTGAGGGGGACGTTCAGTTGTGAGGGGAAAGGGGGCCAGGGTCTGGATAGATATCGCCAGACACAAGGACAGTGATGAAATGACAAATATGGGGAAAAAAGGTGTTTGAATAGCTTAGTGTCATGTTTGTGGGTTGTTAGTTTTATTGTAGTAATATTGATAAGGAAAGGATTAGTATTGCTGGAGATGTGTCTAAGTTTATAGGGAAATAGTATATTATTGTTGAAGAAGAAGAGGCAGGAGGAAATGAAGATTGGGAGAGTGTGGGTTGTTTGTAGAATGCATTAGATGTGTGAAAAGGGGGAGAGTGACAAGTGTTAAGAGGTTTGGTAAGATAGATAGGACAAGCTGACAAGAAGTAGTAATTGGGTTAGGATTAAGGAAGATATGATTGGCATGATGTTTGTTCAGATTATTAGTTATATGAGAGATGGCTAGCTGATGGGATGGGCTGTAGTAGGTGAGGTTGGATTTTTCTGAAAGGTAAGGGGTGGGATTAATTAGTGGGATGAGATAAGTTAATTGGTGGTTGGAGGGGATGGGAGGGTGTGGTTATCTATGTATAAGTCTAGAGGTGCTAGGGATGGGTGGAATTTTGGGGTAGGTTAGGGGAGCGGAGTGAGCCCGCAGGGCGAATGGAATGGGTAGAGCCAAGGAGAAGGAAGAAGGCAAGACTGTGAAGAACAATCAGTGGACTGAATGGCAAGCTCAGAGGTAGGAAGGCATGGTAGGGTATGGTATGGTGATGAGGCACTGTTTTACTATAGTTATTTATAGGTAGAAGCAAAGAGCATCACAGAGATTGTAGGCTGAAAACAGAGTAATAGACTGTTTAGAAATGTTTCAGTATTAGTTTAAGGTAGGAAATAAAAGGAATAGTTAGCAGTGGGTATATGCTGCCGCCTACTGGTTAAACACTGAATTACAGAAGCACTTAGAGGAGTGTGGAAAAACTTGAATAGTGGTGTAAGAGAAGTCTGCAGTAGGCTGCTAGTGAGCATACGCAGGGTTAAATACAACCGTAACAGGTAAGTATATTTTTCCCACTAGGATACATACACTTTTCTAGGCAGTTCTTTGGGAAAAACAAACAAATTAATTAGAACACTGCAGGGTCCCTTTTATGAGGCTCTTTTCTCAGTCAGGAAGCCAAGTATTTCTTGGAATGGTGGGAGACTTCAGGGTTAAGTTTACACGTGGAAAGGCAAACTGTAAGAAAAGGGGATATATAAAAATTATTAGCAAGGTAGTAGTAACAAAGTTTTGAAAGTTAAGTGGTTCAGTTTTATTGGTGGTGAAATAGGTTTACTATCAAAAGAATAAAAATCGCATCCATGAACGATGATTTCCACGACAAATATCCTTGACTCATACATATTAAGTAGGTTGTATGGTTGATGCAACAAGATCAACAACTTTCTGTAGATCTTAATGTTAGCAACTCCCATTGCCAACCATGGTTTGAATCCTTGCTCTGTACGTCCTTCTGAATGGACGTACCCATGAACGTCGACATTCCGACTGTCGGTCATACCATGTTCGAGGAGGAGGCTGTCGTACATCTGAATGTCGACATTTTGACTGTAAACCGGTGAAATAGCCTAGTGGATAGTATGAGATGAGGGTGTGTGAGAATACTAGGATAAGGAAGCTAGGGGGGCTACGGACACTAGGTTATTCATGTGACCAGTACACAGAATTAGTACAATGCTGCAGCAAAATAGATATAGTCTGGGCAGTAAATTCACAGTACATTATACATATTAAGCCACAGTACAGTTAGTGCGGTAGTCAGAACAAACAGCAAAATATACACTCTGTGGTAAAACATTAACAGTAAATCATCAATAAGACAAATAATGCAGTTCATGCAACAGTCAAAATGGCAGTAGAGTAGTTTAAAAAAAAATAAATCACCAACTAAGGTTTAAACATTAAGAACTTACAATGTATCACCAATCTAAGGTTTAAAAATAGGGGGAAGTACTTCAGTTGAGGGAATGAGCTTGGTTAAACAATGCAACATCACAGCAGTTCCATGGTGGGGGTATTTGATACCTTGAACAGCTATACAACCTATATCAAATACAAAAAGTTGAGCACAGACTTGGCAGCAATTGCTGTTGGCTAAAGTCACAGTGCTTAAGAGCAAGTGCTTGAACAGTGCTTTAAATATTTAACATGCTGTAAGCCAGTTGTATCAGTATGAACAATTAGGCACAGCACTTTAAATATTTAATATGCTGTAAACCAATTGTAATAGTAGAAATCAATTAGGCACAGGTTGTGCAGCACTTGATAATACTATAGCACAATTGCTTGAGAGCAAGGGCCTAACAGAATGGTTAACTCTTTATATTATGAATAGTTAACATGCAATAATCCAGTTGTATTAATAAGAAGATGAGCACAGAATGGCTGACAGTTGAGGTGCTAAAGCACAGTCCCTCAAGAGCAAGGACTTAGCAGGGCTTGAATCTACTAACATACAAAGAGTTAACATATAATGAGCAGCTGTATCACTAAAGTAATATGAGCACAGACTGGGTGGCAAAAATGTCTAAGCACAGTTGCTCATGAGTGGGCGCTTAACAGTATTTAAACAGCTAAACAGTTGTTTAATCAAGACTGACTAGAAAGTGTGCCTATAGGCACATATTTGTGTTAGCAGCAATTTAACTCAAAGTAGCACTTACCCACGAGTGGAGCCAGCAGCCTACATCAGAACAGGACTGGAGGTGACAGAGCATTGTTTATAGATGGTGCCACAAATGCTGGTGTCCCTATAAAGATTTAGTGGACGGAGAGACAAGTAGTAGAAGGGGGAGGGATGAGGCAGTGGAGAATGGAATCTGACTAGAGCCAAGGAGAAGGAAGAAGGCAAGACTGCGAAGAGCAATCAGTGGACTGAATGGCAAGCTCAGAGGTAGGAAGGTATGGTGATGGGGCACTGTTTTGCTATAGTTATTGATAGGTAGAAGCAGAGAGGGTCACAGAGATTGTATGCACTAAACAGGGTAATAATAGACTGTTTAGAAATGTTTCAGTATTAGTTTAATGTAGGAAATAAAACGAATTGTTAGCAGTGGGTGTATGCTGCCACCTAGTAGTCAAACAGACAATTACTGGAGCACTTAGAGGAGTGTGGAGAAACTTGAAAATAGCAGGGTAAGAGAAGTCCGCAGTAGGCTGCTAGCGAGCATACACAGGGTTAAATACAACAGTAACAGATAAAAATATGTTCCCACTAGGATTCATACACTTTTCTAGGCAGTTCTTTGGGAAAAACAAAGAAATTAATGAGAACACTGCAGGGTCCCTTTTACGAGGCTCTTTTCTCAGTCAGGAAGCCAGGTATTTCTTGGAATGGTGGGAGACTTCAGGGTTAAGTTTATACTAAAAGGCAAAACTTTTCTAGGAAATATGCTATTTTTCAAGTCCTCCTTAACCACATTATCAAGAAAAGAGAGAGACAAACAGCATACTGAAAAGTAATTAGATCAAGTTAATAAATAAAAAGGAAGTACAAGGGAACAGAATGTGTTAGTCCACCAAGTGCTTTCTGTATATTGTTTCACTGTGAGCAGCACCAGAATTCTTGATGTGATCAGATGTCTGTGGCTTTCAGAAAAACAAAATATAAGACAGTATATACCAAAATAATCAAACTATCTCTAACATAATTTATAGATACTAAATGATTTGGCATTTATTTTAACCCCCTGTGGATTTTGTTTGCAGTCTTTTTGTTTTGTCCATAATGTATCTGGGGAAAAATGATGTAGCATTTATGATTTTATGTTTCATAAAAGAAGGCTTATGTCTTAGCATTTTAGATGTGTTCCTTTAGAGACATCCTTACATTTGCTGCAATTGTATCCTGGAGTTTCATAAGTTATATTTAATGACCCTTACACCTAAAGAGTGGCATTTCTGATCTATTTGTAAGGATATCCCTAATAAATATTCAACTGTTTGAATAAAATCTGGTAAAAACAATGCTTTATTTTTAAAATTATCAGCTAGTCAGCAATGCTGATATTTTTAGTGTTTTGCTCCTTATATGGAGTCACACAAGAAAGTAATGAATTGAAATAATAACTCCAAAGAATGTTGACACTATTGTTCATATTTCTAGGGTGTCAGTCACATTCAGAGGAAAAAGTATTCATCTGTTTTTGTTTTTTTTTGTTTTTGTTTTTAATGCTGACAGCTCCATTTCTCTTGGCCTACATGTTAGCATATATAATTCATTATTTCAAACAAGAATATATTTTGTTTGAAGAACTACTGCACACATTTTGTGAGGCTTCATACTGATATTCATAAATGCTTGAAAAGTGATGCTTTTCTGTCTGGAAATGTAGTGATCTCCCAGAGGCTTTCCTGTACTCAATAATTGCCATATGGGTAAAAAATGATCTCATTGCCACATAGAGGATTTTTTTCCATTTTTGGATTGGGAATCCATTAGCTCATCTAATTTTCGGAACCACTTAAACCTCTAATAATTTAGCTGCAGTTGAATGCTACAGTGTTACTAAAAGAATACCACTACACTAAGTTGTTTAGAGCTTAAATAACACATTATTAAGAGTGGTAAGTGATAGAGTATGTATTTGTTATGCACTGTGCCAGGCTCTCTGTGATATGCACTTCTGATTCTCATTTCTGATTGGTAAAGGGATGAAAAAAAAAACAGAAATCAAAAAATACAATCTTTATGCTAAGTAAGCATTGTGAAAGTAATTCTTATTTAAAATACCTAGACCTCAGAAATAAAGTGCAAAATTTTATCTCCCAGCAGGCAAATATTAGGACAGTCTCTGGCTACTTTGATTATTGAGCTGCAAATATATGAAAGCCTATCAAAAGGATGCTGAAACTCATTAAAGCTTGAAATTTAAGTTACCACACAAGGTATGATGCAGTCTTTAGTTATTTTCCCAAAGCTGTGAGGATAGCAAAGGTTAGAGGCTAATACAATCTCTATAGGACAGCAAATGCAATATAACCACAGCAGGAGGGTCAAGAGTAATGTTTTTTTCATCCTAGTAATATTCTAAAAGTGAGAAAAAGCTGGAGTTGACAGATTTTGGCACGAGAGAAAGAGCAACATAAACGTAACATGTGTGCTGTCATTCCAAAATCTCGTTGGCCCTGGTGAGATAAGAGATGATGGTTTGAGGGCAATGGCAATGTGAGAAATTATAAAGTTTAATCCAGGGGTGTAAACCTGACCCACTCCTACTATTGGTACAGGTTGTTAATGCTACAGCTGTTGCCACACCAAGCTTGGTTTGCCTGTTTATTTTTTTATCTATCTCTTTGTTTTGTTTAGCAAGTATTCACCTGCTATTATCTTTTTTTTTTTTTTTGTAGGTATACATACATATACATATATTTTCTTTGATGCTGTAGTTTGTAAATATGATATGTTTTAAATAATAAAGTAAACATTTTCTGTAGACTTCTAGATACTAAAGTTCTACTGCAATGACTTTAAGTAATAGTGATTTCAATATACTTGTCCTGAGTGTAAAACATATGAGATTTCAACTTATAGAGTATATTTCTCTAATCTGAAACTCATTGGTTGCCCATAAGCAATCACTACGTTTAGGGTTCTATTTGTGCACTGGCTGTGATGCAAAGTTTTGGGGATTTTCATTTTTCTTGCATTTTTCTGCATTTGAAAATATTTCATTTTGATAAGTTGCAATGGCACCTGTTATAGCAAGGACACGTAGTTCACATAAAATTAGATTCAAGGACAGTGGGAATTTGTTACAGGGCACAATACAAAAGTGATTTCTAAAACAGTATAATCTACAAGTTAAATAAATGTATAATACATAAATATGACATCATTGAAAGCTAAGTTTATAATTACAGATATATATTTTATTTGATTCTAAAATAGTATAATATATAAGTTATATAAATAAATGCATAATAAATAAATATGACATAGATGGAAACTAAGTTTATAATTGCAGATATTTATTTTATCATAGTTATGAATTTATCATTAAGTGTAATAGAACCTAGAGTGGAAAATAGTGGCAGATGGGGCATAAGAAAAATTAGTGCCTTAGCAGTCAGGAAGACATGGCAGGAGAGTAGAACACATTGGTATGTAATGAAATAGGCTAGAATACAGACACAAGTGTTTATCTGAGCTGGATGAGAAAAGTTAAAGATGATAAATTCATCTATTTGGGATTGATCGGTAGGGGGAAGAAAGTGGGGGAGTAGAGAAGTGCAAGTATTGAGGTGCTAGCTTAATCCATTCTGTACAGCTAAATTCTTAAAATGTCAAAGCATCTCTGTGATCAGTTTTTAACTTCCTATTCAGATTTCCTTGATATTTCTATTCTTTGAAGTTTTGTCCATAGCAGTGTAAGTTGTTTAGAAATGCTGTCTGCCTAAGACTGTTGTGTGTTGTATTGAGAATTTTCTCTTTTCACCAACATTAGTGCAACCACTGCTACTATATTTTTGATGAGTGTGGCAGGTGTTTTAGTTAGTTCTGGAACAGGTGTGATCATGGAATGACTCCATAACATTCATATTGCAGCCAGTGATAATAAAAACATTTGCCTTGAGTTTTGGGAGACCAGTACAATCTCTAATGGTAACATTTTCAAAGTTTCGAAGTACAGAGACAGCTCCATCTTACTGGGTATCTGTTTAGAGATTTTATCAGTATTAGAACTGTCTGAATTAGTAGAATTCATTCTGTTGGTTGGCAATCTTCTTAAGGAGACATTCAAAGGAGAAGCATATCTTTTTGTAATCTATTCTGCAACTAGTGTTGATATTGCAGATTCAATTAAGTGATAAGAGGTAATATTGGGATTTTCGCATAGTACTGATGTATACCAGTCTGCCGGTATTAGCTGCCAGTCTAACTAATTTAGAGTTAGTAACTTCAGATGTTCTTAGAGGTTGTACATGAGGAGTTGATAAGTTACATATGACCAAAGCTCGAACAATGAAAGTCAGAAAATACTAGGCAAAGTGAATCCTATGCCATGAGAGTCATTTTTGGCCATGACAGAGCAATTATAAAATTTTATTTGTTTTGGCAATAATGTCTTGTATATGGTCAATGAAGTTAAGTTTTTAACCTAGACGTATCCCACAATATTTTACATTTTAGTATATTGGGGATTATGCCATGTATAGATGATACTTGTATGATATGGGAATGAGTGAGTGTCATTACTATAGTAGTGAAAAGCATGCCTTTACATTCTGTGAGACTTAACACAATGGGAAGGTTTCTGGGGCATTCTTAACATGAAGTGATATGTTTTTTATTTGGCCTCTCTAGCTGTTCTTCCTGAACAATTAAGGTACTGGTTGTCCATATAATGAATAAATGACAAATTAAGGTATTCAGGCTACATGCTGTTTAAATGAACAAGAGTAGTTCTTGGACAGCTCCTTCAGAAATTCCTTACAAAAAATGGATGAAATAACTTAAAACTGATAAACTTGCATTTGACTGGGAAGATAACTGCATAACTGCATAACCAGTCGATGTTAATGAAATATGTTTCTTCAAAAGCTGTCTTATAAATAAGGCATGACTTATAGTATGAAGCTTGTTTGGTAAACTGAACAGATATCAATGAAATTACCTTATCTTGCTGTGTCTATGACAAGTACAAATACAGGATTTTTTTCAAACCATGTTGAGAGAAGGCTAACTAATTATGGACATAGGAGCAGGTTAAACTGTTACCTGTGAATAGCTTGCTTTAGGATGGATGGTAAGAATGCTAAGGCACTAAAAAGTGAGGCATCTCTTACCTTTTCCAGGTGACAGGGATGTATGAGTGAGTTATGCTATGGATAAAAATATAGAAACTGATAATGCTACCCTGGACTGAGGCATCAGGAGAAATTTAAGTAACAGAAGGTTAGGTCCATGAGAGCCACAAGGATTCATTTTATTTAGTAAGGTAGCTACAGTCTATGGCCAGTAGTTGAAGCATGAAACATTGGGTACCTAATGGAACAGCATAGTAACCCATATATGTAGATGCAGTAATTGCAGTTATAAATTACTCTATATTTATTGTGTGTGTGAAGTCTGCATGAAAAGTTGGCTTATTTTGTGAACTTAGATTTATTAGGTTACCTATACTGTTCCAGAATGCTAAGTGATTATTTTCTGAGAATCTAGCAGATTTTTGAAGAGATGTTTTGTAAGTGTTTACCTTGATTTCAAGCACATTGCTGTTTTGGCAGAATGATGAAGCTTTTAAAGTTTGACAGATATTCAATATTTTATATCACTGTGTTACTGGTTGTTAGAATTCATGTTTTACCCACATTACTGCTTTGGATTTTTTTTTATGTTTAGCTTGAACAGGTGCTTATCATATTTAGTAGTGTAGTTGAAGAAATCAACTACCATAACTCAGGATAAATTATCAGAGAGTTGAATCATCAACTATAACTCAGGATAAATTATCAGAGAGTAGGGGACTAGAAGTTGTATGGAACAGAATAATTTAGTGTGTCTTTGTCTTGTGTTTTTCAGTTTCTAGAATTTGTGATTCTGGTTTGGAAGATAAATAGTTAGCAGTAGCCAGAGTGGTTTAAAGTTGGGATGACAATAGTGATCAGAATATTCATCCAATCAGTGCTGAGGTCATTTAAGTTTGACCTTGTATATTTGATGAGATTGACTGTAGTATGTTCTCTACTACACTGGGAGAGAATTGTTGGTGTTATATGGATACATGGTATATTCATGTATTCATCTGGATGGAATTATCAGATATAAATGAAGTTTGGCAACAAACCGGGGCTGTTCATAGCTGGCAGTTGACTGCTGTAGCTGTGGTGGTCTGTGGGGAATTTTCATGTGTGTGGTGCGTTCTGTGGTGGTGGTTGGTTTAATTGTTACTGTGGTTGGTTTCTGCGGCTTACCGAGTTTCAGTTTAGAGGGTTGGGCCTGCATTGCCATCTGTAGGCAGTCATGGACAGGGTGGCTTCATGCATCTAGCACAGTGCTATGGAGGGTCATGGTATTTTTTTAGTGACTGTTAATTTGGGGAGCCTGTTAAGTATTTTCTCTGTGTGCATTTGTTGGGGCTAGCCTCTGGGTGTGCTGGCTTCATGCAGTTAAATGGATGAGTTAAATGATTTATTTACTTAACAGATTGAAGTTACTCAGCATATTGGGTGCTCCTTTCGGGCTTGGGTGAAATTTTCGGGCTTAGGTGGTTACTGGTAAACATTTGCCCACACCTTCAAGAGGAAAATAGTGGAATACAAACAGTTCAAGTAAAGACTGCATTTCAGAATCCCTCCCCTCAGATAATGCATGCTATGTTTACTTAAATTCATTTCTTGCGATAATCTATTATATAATCAACAGTGGTACCTTTTTTTGTTTTTACCCACACTATTCTTAGGAGTGGTACCTCTGCATTAACTTCTTCACCATTCTATGCTATTGCATAATCTCTAATATAAATATAAGTTCATTTGTATATAGGGTTACTGGTGGATTTTCAGTGTTGAGAATTGCAGGTCATTAAGGGGCTTACCAGATACCCACTTAGGGTGGGGAGGCACCTTTCAAAAAAAAAAAAATAAAAAAAATAAAATAAATAAAAAAATAAGGAGAAATAAACAGTGGTTGTATGTTTGGGGTATGTCCATTTGTGGGTGTTTAAAGCGGTGGGCACTTTCAGTTTCAGACTTTGGGACTTCTGACTTGCTTTTGCTGTGCTGAGGTTGCGGATGGTTTCCCTGGGCTTTGGAGTTTTGGTTGCTGTGTGTGGTCCATGTGCAATGGCAGTGCGTCTCGCCTCTCTGGGGATTGTAAAACTCGCTAATCAGCTGCTCAGAGTTACTTTAAAAACTGGTCTAAAAAGAGTCATTAAATTGATTTGAAAGTACACAATTGATGTCCTCAGCAACTTGTCTGTCCATGGTCTCAGTGTTGAAAAAAAGCTGTGCCAGCTGCCCATCCTCATGCATTTTTTTTTGGTCATTATGTGTCCCATCCTCTTCTTAAGTATAAAGTGTTACAAAGTTTAGAGAACAATCACAAAGTTGTTTATATACATACTAACAGCTGACTAACAAACTAGGAAGCTCAGGGGATGGGTAAATATGCTGGTTTTAGTTATGAATAAAATCAGTTAATATATTGGCATGAATTATCTTAAGTATGTAAGTATGTAATGCTCATTAAGGCACTTCACTGTGGATGGGGTTCAGGTAGGTGGGGTGGAGTCACAACAATCTTAGGATCATAGGACGTTATTAGACTACTGGCTCTGGGGTGATTACAAGCTAGTCAAGAACGGGTTTCATTTCTGTGGGTAGCACTTATCATATGTGTCCAAGGTGATATGATTCATTACATTTGTAAAAATAAAAGGGGGGGGGTGGGTCCTATACTTTGGTACAGAGTTTTGGCAAATGCTTGGTTGGGGGGACAGGGGTTCTAGTCAGTGCCTACATTTTAGGTAGTTCTTTGTATGTGTGTACATAAAATATATTGTTTTTTCTTTTCTTTTCAGATTTCTGAAGTGCAGAAGGCCTCATACAGTGGCCTGGAAAGTGGATCTGAAAGGTGAAGCTTTTTGATAGGAAGGATGTTCTTGCCACAGGAATGTGGCACAATGAGGGTGTGAGTGATCATCTTATTAAGGCATGTTAGAGCACGGTATTCAAGTAGTTTGGGAGATGAGCATTGCGTTGGTATGGGGGGTCAAGTAATGAAAGGTAGGTGGGGGCTAGGGTAAAACTTTTGGGGACGGTTTATGGAGAGTGTGGAGATTCCATAGGAGAAGTTGAGTCACAACATTCAGGAGCACAGGAACTAGTACTTCATTGCTGAGTATAGGCGAGTTTTCAGGAACCAGGTCAAGGGGCACTGGTTTTCTGCGATCTAAGGTTAAGACATTTAAAGTTTTAGAGTTAGACTATTCCCTACGGTAATTGAGTTGTTGCACATCCAGAACTGGGTAGTTAGTGGGCTGAGGTGATATGCTACAGTTGTCAGGGTCCTGGGTGTGAGACTTGATACTAGTTGTTTTGACTGGGTGTCGAATTGAGTTCAAGAGGTTATAGTTTGTGATTTTGTCGTGGTTATAGGTTGTCAATCCGTTCAGGTTGAGCCATGATTTCAGCTTTGAAGGAAGTGGGCTAAAAGGGTATGTATTCTCTTGGCATGGATGTTCCGGTGGTACAGTGGGGTCACAGTAATTCTACTTTAGTTTCATTAGGGTGTGTTTCACTGATGGTATGGCAAGGTGGGTTTATGATGGGATTATAAGGTGCTTTACATATGATGGTTACACCGAATGATGTTTGGCTTGACCCTTTCCCTTTATGGGAAGTATTGGGTTGAAATATTTTGGGTAGAAGGGAGGGGGAACAGCCTGGTCAGGCTGGTTGACAGAGAAGAGGGATAGGCTTGCCCTCTTCTGTTCCCCCTCTGGTGTCTGGATGTTCATTTCAAGGATTTGGGGGAAGGAAAATGAGCAGCTGGAGGAAGTTTGCTGAACAGATAAGCAAGCTGAGGTAAGGATGCTGCTTATTTGGTGGAAGGTAACTTAATGAATAATGCTTGTTGGGCAGGGTGAGTAGGTATGCTGCCCTGATTAACATTACAAGGATGGTGCTTCATAAGTAAAGTAAGTGAGAAGAGGTATGGACGCTGCTTACTTGGGCAGGGTGAGTAGGTACGCTGCCCTGATTAACATTACAAGGATGGTATGCTGTGTTTAGAATCAATTATATTATGAATAGTTCTAATTAATGAATTGATGAACAAAGCTATGTTATGAAATTTAATAAAGGTCGTCAAATGTCATTTGGTGTGATGTATTTATTGAAGGGGACTGGGACAATTAGTATTTTCCTGACTATTATTGACAAAATATTTTTTTTGGGTGCAGTGACCAAGTGAGTTTTGATTGCGTTAAACTGTTAGTGATGTAACTTCATGGTTAGAAAGTTTGGGGTTTGCACAAATTTCTGAGGGCAATAGTATTTCAGGATTATAGTGAAGCACCCATTTCTACATTCCATTTGTTTGGAACAGAGACTTTGACAGCTTATATGGCAAATATTAATTAGCTTATCACTGTCCTGTGCATGCATGAGGGTCTATTATTTAGCAGTATATGGGAGGGGACCAATACTGGTGTGTACATTGCCACATAGATGTAACAGAATATTTTCAAAACTAGGGTGTTGATAATACACTGAGAAGGGGAAGGGTCATTAGTTGATTTGGAGTTTTATTTGTTATCATATGAGGACAGTAGTGCTATGTATAAATTGTTACCCAATGACATTTTGGGAAGTAATTTAGAACATTTATTTTGTAGCAAATATCTTTAAGGGAGAAACAATAAGAAAAAAAATTAAATGGGACTTTTTTTACTGACTGTTTAGACAATGACAATAGCTTTTGCAAAATTATGAATGATGGCTTCAAACTGTTTAATTATAGTTACTTTGAAATGAGTAGTACACGTTTCGCTTTTTTAAAAAAGGTTTAAATTTGTGCCTGTCTTTAAGTACAAGTGTTTTTGTATTTTAAACTGTTTGTCAGACAGTTTAACCTTACATGGTTTTCAGTTCTTCTCCAGCCCTCCCACCCAGTAGTTCCTTGGTTTTGAAAAGGAAAAATACATTTCTACCACCTTGCTGCCCTATGATTTTTGTTTTCGAGAGAGTTTCTGAGGGTAAATTCTGGCATTTCTTGAAAAATAGGGGTAAAGTAAAAGACAACTGAATGTCTGAAGAAAGAGAATTGCTGGGCTAGATTAAGGGCAACAAGGAGATTTGTGTTATGAAATCAGATAAGAGGGCTTGTTATAATGGATTTCTTTCTTTATGCAAGTAAGATGTTGGATTTATTATATGACAGATCTATATACTGCCAAGTTTTATGTCTGTTTTATATGTATTTGTATTTGCTTCGTATTATGCACTGTTACTTTAAATGCTGTTACACTTGTTCTAGGTAAGGGTTTTATTGGTTAAATCCCTTTTGAGCAGTATATTTAAACAGAATTGCTTTTTGGGTTCTGTTTTTATCTTTGATACCTTTACTGAAAGTGAAAGTGCTTAGAAATTAAACATTACTTGTTTATTCAGCTGTGCTGTTTCCAATCCATTCATTTCAGTTGTGGTCTGATGGAGGAGCCTGGTGTTTCTTTTCCCATTTAAGTTTCACCTTACATTGGGCAACATACAAATTGTTAGTAGTCTTTTTTGGAAGTTGCTACACTTGTCTTTGCTTTCCACTACCTTGTGAGCGGTCTAAGAGCTTTGAGTTTTGCTTTAGCAGCTCAGCTGGGCTGCATTTTTGGACTTTGCTGCTGTGTACATTGCTTTTTACAGGCGTCTTTGTAACTTTGCTGAGTGTTTGTGTTATAAAGCAGTGTGGAAAGCTTCTTCATGGAATCTTTACCTGGAAATCACGCAGTGTTAATTCAGCAGATATCCAATCCGATATCCAAGTTTGTTCCAACATCAGCTGTGGGGGAATGAAATGAGTTACTTAATCCTACAGGCAGCAGTGTTCCTTGTTGCTCCACACAGGACTTGCTTGTACATGCTAACCCTTTTGATAATGGCTCCCTCTTCAACCTTGAAGCCTGGCTTTCCAACCTAGACTTCATGATACAGGAACCTACAGGTAAAGGTACTCTTATTTCACAAATTAGATTGTTTGAACAGAATCTCATTAAGTATAGAAATTTACAGCTTGACAATTTGTACTTAAATGACTGCGTTAAATATAAACGAGTATCCAGCTGGTTTATTCCATAATTCTTCTTTACACTGTGAACTTATTGATCTGTTTGACTGTGCAGGGATTGAGTTAGTTAAATTGCTTATTACAATGAGCATAAATTCCAGTTTTTGGAGAATGAAGTACTGCAATTACACGATAATATTGAGGCTGGTCCATCTTTTTCAGTGTGCAAACAAGAATATTTTAAAATTTTTTATAAGATTGATAATCTTGTAAAAAAAAAAAAAAAATAAGGAAACAGAAAAAAATACTTGGGGACAAACAAGAGTACAATGAAAATCATGCTTATCCTAAACCTAAGCAGTACCATCAAAACAAGGTTCTTATTTGTTATGATGAGAGGCAACAGGAACGTGCATTTAATCTAGACCTTAGCCCTCTCATTTCAAATGACAATGAGGTTCCTGACAATTTTGGCACTGAAGAGCTTGACCATAATGAAAGTAGGCCCTCCAATGGATTACTTCTCCAAAGTCCCCCTTTTAAGAATCAGGAGTTGAATTCTTCCAAGCAACTGAAACGGACCAGGAAAGGGAGGAACAATATTAAGAAAAATGAAATGTGACTTTTTTACTGACTGTTTAGAGAACAACAATAGTTGTTGCAAAATCATTATGAATGATGGCTTCAAAGTATTTAATTATAGTTACCTTGAACTGGGTAGTACTAGTTTTGCTTTTATAAAAAGGGTTTAAGTTTGTACCTGTCTTTAAGCAGGATATAGTACAAGTGTTTTTCTGTTTTAAACTGTTTGTCAGACAGTTTAACATTATATGGCTTCAGCTCTTCTCCCCCTTCCCAACAAGTAATTCCATGGTTTGAAAAGGAAGAGTACATTTGCACCACCTTGATGCCCTATGATTTTAGTTTTCGAGAGAGTTTGTGGGGGTAAATTCAGATGTTTCTTGAAAAACAGTTGTAAAGTAAAACACAACTTAATGTCTGAAGAAAATTTAATTGTTGGTCTAAATTAAGGGCAACAAGGAGATTTGTGTTATGAAACTAGATAAGGGGGGGTTGTTATAATGGATTTCTTTCTTTATTCAAGTAAGATGGCTTTATTATATATATATATATATATATATATATATATATATATATATATATATATATATATATATACTGTCACATTTTAAGTCTTTTATGCCTGTTTTATATCTATTTGTATTTGTGCTTCTTATATATGCACTGTCACTTTAAATGCTGCTACTCTTGTTCTAGGTAAAGGATTTTATTGGTTAAATAGCTTTTGAGCGGTATTTGCTTCTTGGGTTCTGTTTTTGTTCTTTGATGATGCCTTTACTGAAGTGAAAGTGCTTAGAAATTAAACTTTACTTGTTTATTCAGCTGTGTTGTTTCCAGTCTGTTCATTTCAGTTGTGGTCTGCTGGAGGAGTCTGGTTTGTTTCATTTGCCTCAGGCAAGTCTAACTAACTTTTAAGACTACAAAGTGGAAAGTAGTACAAAGGAGAGTGTTTCTACTTATTACCATGCCTTTAGTTACAAAGCAACTTGGTGTGCGGAGTAAAATGCAGTATGAAACTAAAGTGGGGTTCTAAACATGCCTAAAGGTTTTGGCTAAAACATAGAGAGGCAGACAGTTTATGTAGTCTGGGTAATATATTCCTCAAAGTAGCAAATCAGAATCAAAATAACAGGTTGAAGGATGAGAAGACTGTGAAATCCAAAATGAGTAGTTACCTTATTTTATGTGATGGCTGAAACCTGGAAATTCTAAATGATCTGAACTATAGTACCAAAATCACAGATACCAACAATGTACTGATGGCAAAGCAGGATATTCAAGTGAAAAAGGTTGACCTGAATGGCAAAAATAATTATAGACATTGTTCATATATTTCTAATGGAAAGCAGCATTTGTGGAGTCAAACAGGTAAGTACAAAGGTTAAAGGCTGTGATGACTGCATCAAAACTAAAACTGTTGATGGACAGCAAGAAAGGTATGTTTTAAACTGTACAAGTAAAATGTTAGTGCAGTGTGTGTGTGTGTGTGTGTGTGTGTGTGTGTGTGTGTGTGTGTGTGTGTGTTCTAAAATAAATTTCTAATGGGTAAAATAGAAGAATTTCACAGGCAGTAGTTGTTCTTCTTAAACAACACGGTACTGTAAATGTAATGACAAAAATAGACAGTATGCATAAGACTGACACTGGGAACCCAGAACTTCAGACATAACAAACAGTGCTGCTAATAAAGATTATTCACAAACTCCATATTGTTGACACATGAGTGAGTGCGCAGAGGATGACAGTGGTTCACAGTACAAAATGAGTATAAAACAACCTGTAAAGAAGGAAGTTTTGGTACAAGTAAAGAAACATGTTAGTTTTGTACACCTGTGGACATTAACACTGAAGAAGAAAACTGATGGAGAGAGGATAGTTGCTTTAACCAGATGTGCAACTGAATTATTCTAGAAACCAGAAATACTGGCCATCTTTCCAATGCACCACAGCAGACTTCAGCTTCAGGGAGGAAGTGTAGTCTTGCTGTGTTGAGGTAAAGGTAATTTATGTACATCACAAAGGATATGTAATAGAAGCAAAAGACTAGTGAATTTAAAACTGGAGATCAGGTGCAAATTGTGGTTCCTTGAGCAGAAAATACATTTTTACTATATGGCAGTCTATCTTTAATAACAGAAAAAAAAATAAATGCAGTAAACTACAAAGTTAGAATGATAAGGGAAAGCAGGAAGAGATATCATATTTCCTATCTGAAACTATAAAAGAAGCACAAACCCCTGTAGTTAACACAGCAACAGAGATTAATGAATATGATGATGAAGGAAACCAATCACTGTCTGATCTTCAGGTATGAGACCCCCTGTGTAAGTCCCAGAAACCAAGACTAAGTTGGTTTTGCTATGGAGCAAGAAGATGCTTTTAGAACTGCAGACTGAACAGCTAAGACTGTTCTCTGACAGAGGCTAGCTTACAACCCCCTCAAAATGCCAGATCACTGAAGAAAGCCCAGCCTGAAAGTAGCAAAGGAATTATTTAATATGAATGTAATAGAGTGGCCACAAGGTGAGTGCAACAATGCCATAATGCCATTCCCAGTGAATGAGGTAATGAATGGGAGCTGTGGTGATTGTGGGAAGCACACTAGCATTACAGACACTGGCTCAATTTGGAGTGGGTTAGTTGTAATAGTGTGGAGCTTCTTACCTAACAGAAAAGTATAAGTGACTGAAAGATATGTAAATAATAATGTAGAAAATCTGCAACTTCAAAATGCATAAACTGGTGGAAATAATGTCTGTGACCAAAAACAATGTGCAAATGTTCCTAAAATGCAATATGTGTTTTGTTCAGATATACCTCTTTACAAGAAGGGAGAAACCTGCTTGTGCTGGTAAGAACAGGCTTGCTTAATGAGCATTGGGAGATAATATAAAAGAGAGCTGGGCCAAGCCCAGGTAGACAGTGCCTCCACTTGGTAAAGACATCTTAAACCCTCAAAGACTGCCCTTTGAGTACATTGGAAAAAAACATGGGGAGGATGCATATTAGAATGATGCAACATCCCATTTTTCCAACAAGGTTTCCTGGGCATCCTGATATTAAGGCCTTTATTGTTGTTCTTGGATACAGTCACATCCAGAAAGTCAATGGACACCAAAGAATAATTCACAGTAAGCCTCAAGAAACAAGATGTAGATTTGAAGTATGAAATAAATTGTAGAAGACCATGTACTTCCCCATCCCCATTGGAGAAAAATATTGTCCACAAACCTGTCATAGTACCTAATGAAACCAGAAAACAAATTTTTGTTGTGGACAACGTCTTCCTTCAATTGCGCCAACATGAGATTGGCATAACTGTCATTGCATGGGGTCCCCATTGTTTGTAACACCAAGTTTTAGTAAAAAGTGGTGTCCTTCAAACAAACAAAACATTTATCCAGTGTACAAAGGACAGTCTTTGAGGGTTTCCAAACTATCAACAGATGATCATTTTCTTGATGTGGATATGGTCTCCCTTTGTTCAGATTTTATGGGGAGAGGTTATTCTAAGGGACAGGTAATTTCCTCTTTCAAAGACACTTATGATTGTGGGGGTAACCTAGGGGCACCTTATTTTTCTGGTGACACCTGGAGAAATGTGCATACCACACACAAGCACTTGAATGGCCCTCCCAGGTTTATGTTTACTTATTCAAGTAATGTACAGCATTTTTGAGAGGTTGTTATGAAGAATTAGCTGATTTTGTTGGCTGATAATAAGATCAATAATTTGATTGAGAGAGAACCTTATTTTATGCTTAGAAACAATTTCTCCCTTAAAAGCATGCTTTATTATGAATCCTCCCAGAAGGTATGTGTTGATAGTGTATACATGGTAGGTAGGGTCCTTTTCCTTGCCTTGGCTGCAGAGCTTGTAATTTTATCACCTCAAGTACAGATTTTAGCCATCCTGCTTCTGGGTGGGTTTTTGTGCCTAGGTTTTTTGCCACATGTAAGAGCAGTAATTTAGTTTGTTTGGCCACCTGCTGCACATGTTCCAGTTTGAGTTGTTCCAGTTTCATGTCAACTTAGGCAATGCATTTTGGAACATGTTAATAACATTCGTAAGTGTGTATCGACTAATGCATTAGCAAGCCATACTTCTTGTCTAGGGCATGGTAGGTTTACTTTCAGGGTTTTGCAGTTGTTTTCACTAAATGTAAAAGGGGGTGATTTTAACAATTATATTGAGAGTGGATCTTAAGTGGATTGTAGCTCTTGAAACACACATGATGCCTGGATTGAACTGCACCCTACCCCTTAAGCCTGTTTTGAATGGGAGGTGGTGATTTATTTAGCTTTTCTTATCTTATTGGTTGTATTTTAATGATGATTTTTACTGTTTTTATTGGTTGACTATTTATTTTATTTTATTTATTTATTTTGTTTTACATTTGTTAACCGGGATAGTCTGGCTAAGCTTTTGGCTCATTTTCAGCAGAGACCCGGGGAGAAAAGCTCCTCAAGACTAGAAAACAATTTATTAAATTTTAGTAACATAGTAGTAACAATCAGCTATAGGGTCTTACAAGCAGAGACCTGGAGAGAAAAAAAGCTCCTCAGGCAATTCAGTTATACATAGTATTAACAATTGGCAGACAAGTATGTGAGTTGTTACAAACAAGGTTTTAAACAATTAGCAGAAGAAAATGTGACTAGTTACAATATTATTTAATCTGCTTTGAGCAAAATGAGTTAATAGTTAGGCAGATGCTTATTTAGAGTGGGTAGGATCTAGTTGCTTAGGAGTTTGGAAACAAGAAAGGAAAGTAAGAATGGCTAGTAGGAGATGCAGGGGAGGTAGGGTATAGGAGATAGACTAGACAGGTAGGTTGTTTTGAGACTGTAAGAATTAAGAGTGGTTGGAGATAGAGGAAGGGAAAAGGTAGAAGAGGCTAGGGAATAGTGTTAGAGATATATTAAGAGTGAGGTGGCGAAATAGGTGAAAGGATGGTGGTTTCAGGGTGGTTGGCTACAGTGGCAAGACCACTTTGTTTTTAGGTATTTCCTTGTGGCTAATTTGAAACTTTTGCTATGCTGGAGTGATTTTATTTGAGAGTATAAATATTTGTATTTATATTGACTGATTTTTGTTGTCTCATTTGGTATGAAGAAGCAATAGCCCCATGAAAGCATTAACCAATAAATAAGATTTCTTCTTTTTATTGCTATGGTGACTGACCTACTTTTTTTTCCCTGTTTTTGTTTCTTCATGGTAGGTCTGCTCTTAGCAGTGCAGTATCTTGTTTTTTTTGTTTTTTCATTGTCTCAGGAAGTCAGAATGGTATCTCCTCAAGTCACTGAGGTAATGTCAACACTACTCACCATGAGTGGCTTATGCCAGTAGCAGAAGTCACTGCCCTTAGCAATACTGTCCCTAGCACCCACTTTATAATAGGGACCCCCATAATTGTCCCAAGTCAGACATTATCAGAGGTCTCTGTAAATAAATTGCAGAAAGATCTTACTTTCTTTATGGCACCACCTAGGAGCAATGCCACCATTGTTGTCCCTGGAAGCCATGGCCATTCACTAGGTCATCATCCAGAGAAATGTGGTATCCTTGTCATTTTCATGCACATCCGTGCAGTTGAAACATGGCATGCACTGTTGGGCTGCTATGTAGCATGATCAATCTTGTGTCACCATTGCACAACAAGAAAAGGCATGATATGGCATAATGGTGTTAAGGTATAAGCAGTTGCAATGGAAGGACTGCCCAAGCATCACAGTGCCTCCATTTGTTAATAGTTTACTCATCAGTGCCTTTACAGGCCATACTACGTCTGCTGCTACAACAGCATGTTTTCCCATATTCCTGCTGGGGTCATCGATCCACCCACACATGGTCATTGTGTTTGACAAGTTCTCAATCACATTCCAAAAGCTGACTGAGCCTCTTAGCACAGCACAGGTGATGTGCATGTGAGATAAATGAGCAATTCAATACCATTCATTTAAATGAGGTGCAATAGAATAAGGGCTGTGCTAAGAGCCACACAATTGCTTGATAAAAGTAGCCATGGCCAGAGATGGCCTCATCACACTACAGAAGACTGCAGGATAGGAAACTGTAGAGCTGTTATTCTAATGGTTTAGAGGCATTTCTATGAACAAAACATGCTTAAACAAAGATAAATGAGTACAGAAAGGTACTTATTTTATTTTTCGATTCTACTACTACTTTACTTGTGTGTTGCTTGAGGTCATGAGAGGCTGATACTGTAAGGGGGGAATGGGTGTAAATGTCAAGAAATATGCAACTATGTCAGTGACTGTATACAAGGAAACAGTGTACTGCCATGGCAGAGAAAGTGGAAAGGATGTGGAAGGTTCAACAAAACACAGTTCTGAGGTTTGTTACCATATATACTATGCAGGTAACCTACCATAAGCTGTAAGCCAAGGTTCCTGTGTGTCCCAGTCAATGCTGCTATGCATGTATTGGAAGGTATTATGGTTGCAGGTAATTAAATTCACAGCTGTTGTAGAAATACTGTGGTGTTTTGTATTGCAATAATACCACTGTAAGGTGTGTGATATACTGTAGGAGACTTATAAGTACTACACGTCTGGATAATGAGATTATTGATGCAGTAGCTGAGAGTGTCATACTGTGGGCTATGTTTGTTTGTTTGGGGGGCCCATCTAGCACAGTCCAGACAGGTGCATAGAGTGGTCTTGTTGCAAAATCCATGGTGGCAATGTCTGTCTGTTGTTCCCATATGCAATTTACATTCACCGCCTCCTGTGGACTGTAGATGTACAGAAACCCATTGCAGTAGTATAAGTGGGGTGGGAAGAATACAGTAACAGTGAGTCATGCTGCTTGTAGGCTATGGATCCAATAAGTTCTGCAAGAAACCAGCATGTCTTGTCTGCAGCAGTAATAACTGTAAGGGATGTTTAAGCCATGGTCTTTCTACAACTTTCAGTCAACCCATTCCTACATCTGTACAAGGGTACTGTCCTGTGTTATTTTATATGTGGTGGGGGTGGCTTACACACATAACTGTAGGAGGATGTCTGTCAGCAGCCATGGGCAGTAGTAGGTGATTGCATTCACATCCTGCTGTGTGTTCTCTTATAGGGTCATGCTTATTTGTGGGTTGCACAAACTATAATGTGTGACTCTTCAGTGGGCTTGGATACACTGTACTTCATCAAAGCACTATACATCACTGGCTGTCATATTCTGTGCTGGCCCTGCGCCACCTCTACAGCCAAGGAAAATAAAAAGCTGAATGTCATACTGTTGCAATCCTCCAAAGTGTGCACTGAGGCAGTGTGTTTGTGTCCTACGGTCATACTGATGACATCAGCTTTCCAACACAGAGCCATGCATGCACACGGTTTCCTACTTAGGGTAATTTGATGTCCTGCTCAATGTCAGTGCATTACCAGGAGAAACATCATACAGAGTGCCTCCACAGAGATGCCAGCTGGACATGTGGATAGCCACCAATATGTTTTGCAATGGAACATGAATCTTGAAACACTGACTGTTTGCAAGTGTAGCTGCATAAGGGTAAATTATGTGTGAATTCCCAACAGCTTACACACATTTTCTTTGCCCAAAGTTGAGAAGCATCATAAAAGTAAATTACCCCAGGCAGAGAATGACATGCTGCTGCAAGCTGTCCATGATCATGGTCAGCAGATTCTCTGTCATGAGATATCTGACTGAATCTTCCATACATATTTCTGGCAAGACACTATAGATGACTTCAAGAATGTCAGTGGGCAAAATCAGCACTATGCACAAGTCTGTAAAAGGATCCCCTAACATGGCTGATGCAGAATATAGTAAACATCCAGACTGGTTACAGCAGTGGAAGGCAACTGAAGGGGGTCCATATATCAGACAGGGAACAGTTCCTGGCATCTCTCTTTGTGGATCCAGTCAGTTTTGCAACCCATTGTTTCAGTGCTGAGTTGCACATGGTACAAAAGATATCTATCGGTAATGCCCAGGTCTGAACATGAGGTAATATCTGTTTTACTTGTCCAGCTCAGGATCATACAACTTCCAGGAATTGCTTATTTGCTTTGTTTTACAACCGCATTGGATGTGCAAGTTCAGAGTCTGTCTGCCCAAAGTATATTAAATATTTGTTTACTGTAGCACTCTATTCTATAGGAGTAGTTTCAGAGTAGTTTCACTGGACTGTGGGTATTGGTAAAGGATTTTTTCTCTGTTTTCACATGTGCTGTGTTATCAAGGTCCTTCACCATGGAAATTGGACTACATCATATCAAAGAGCTGTGTGGTTCTGATAATGATAACAGCTACACTGTGGCATGGTCAGGGGGTCACATGTCAGTGATAGACATGGCGATGTAATGGTCACATCCCCACCCCTTCCACTGGCACACCTCCTATGCCAGTGTGATCCACCCTCTATACTCACAATGCCATCTAGGCACAGGAAGATGATAACACATCCAACTAGGGAGTGACCACATCTCTAATGACACATTTACCATTGGTTACTGCCTACTCCATTGAGTGGAATGTTGACCTTGGGGGTGCAGCTTACCAGTGTCTGTTATCTGAATTTGATTAGTCATCTCGAAATTAGTCATATCGTTCATTCCCTTGGAACACACCTTTCCTTCAAGTTAGCTAGTATTACACACTGTCTGCCTTTAAAAAGGAACTGAATAGCTAGATGATTGTTC
This sequence comes from Protopterus annectens, assembly GCF_019279795.1. Lineage (NCBI taxonomy): Eukaryota > Metazoa > Chordata > Ceratodontiformes > Protopteridae > Protopterus > Protopterus annectens. The sequence continues at coordinate 963,948,900 of NC_056741.1, forward strand.
ATGGCTGAGTGGGTTTCTGCTTATCTGCACACTGCTCAGCACCATGCACTGCTGTGCAATTTTGCACCATAGCAAGACAGATCATTTTGATGATTTTTCCCTTAGATACAGCTGTATCCCATTAGTGTAACCCTCATCTTTAGCACATTTGCAGGCAAAGAAGCATTACTAGTGAAGCTGTGTAAGCATCCTTGCGATAACAGCCTGAACAGGTTTTCTGAGGCCCTGCTGTACTGACTAGTGTAGCACTAAGCCTAGCCCCTGAGGTACTAACACACCTTGCCCACTAGTTATTCTTATGTGTGACCCTTTTCCTGCCACATTCCTGTTTCTGACCATATGAATTTACTTAGCACTATGGATGGACAACTTCCCAGAATTTCTCCAGCCAGCTTAGTCAACATGGGAATCCTGAGGTGGTGCAGCAATTGCCTCATGTAAACAGACAACCCCCTATTTCTAGTCCACACAAACTCTACATGTGAGAGATGCAACTATATGAAAAACCTTGAATCCATGCTCTCTCACACACCAGTCAGTACATCTGACACTGAGTGGGTTGCCGGCACACACACCTCACCACCTACTCCATCCAAACCAACATCATACATACCTACATATGCAGAGGTCCTCACCAGAAACTTATCTAAACACCAGAAACTTCCCAGACACAAGCGTACCACACATAATGCTTCCTCTGCAGAACACAATGCATACAGAAGCTCATGCACCAGTGTCTCAGCTGTCAAGCCCATAAGGCTAAACACTAAACCTAACATATTAGTTATAGGTGACTCCATTGTGAGACATACAGTTGTCCCTCTTATCAGGCAGGATAAGGAGAAGGTCACTGATAGCTGTCTGTTAGGTGCCAGGATCCACCATATCACAAATGCACTCAAGTCTCTCAACAACAGGTACTGTTATGACTCCATCATAGTCCATGTTGGTGTGAACGACTTGAGAAGTACCTCTCTAGACTATATGAAGAGAGACATGACTGAGCTCTCAGACTATGTGTCTCAGGTAGGTATATCCCTAGTCTTAAGCCATATTTTACCTTTACCTAAAATTATGCCTTAATACAAACAGAAAATGATTGATTTCAATAACTGGCTTAGTTTTTGGTGTCATCCTAAGGGGATCCAGTATCTGTCAGCCTGGGATGACGTGATCTACAGACCTCAATGCAATGGGGGCCGCGTGTGCCCCCATATATGCTAATTTAGTAATGCTGGACTGGGAAAGTGAAAAACTATTTAAGAGTGAATATTTCAGATACATCAGACATTATACGAGATTCTTGGACGATATATTTATACTTTGGGATGGACCCGAAAACGTTATAGATAAATTTATGAACTATTTAAACAGTTGCAGTCAATTTTTAAAATTCATTCACAGCTACAGTTCTGTGGGTATAGCATACCTTGACACATACGTCTCTGTTAACAATAATGGGTTTAAATCACACATATATACGAAGAATACTTTCTCCAATAATTATTTGGAGTATTCAAGTAATCACCCTTACAAAACCAAGAAGAGTATCTTTAAGGGGCAGTGCATTCGTGCTGCTAGGATGACTTCTATATTTAATGATATGATAGAGGAAATAGAATTAATTTGTAATTTATTCAGCACTAGAGGGTACCCTTTAAAATTAATGAATGAGATAAAAACTTATGTGATTGGTGAGTGGGGGAAAAAATCACCCCTGTGCTGGGGAAACCATTATTGAATAAGACCACAGGGAAAGAATGTGAAGTTAAATACAATCGAGCATGTATCTTGGAATACACCCCTCAGGTTGAACAAATTAAACAAATTTTAAATAAACATTGGAACATTCTCACCGTGGACAGGGAATTAAAAGGAATAGTAGGTGAGACTCCTATATTTGTATATAAAATGGGAGCCAATATGAAGTCAATTTTTGAGAGGAATAATGTTGTAGAACAATTGCATTTGCAGCAAAAGGGAACTAGGAAATGTGGCAGTTGTGGTCAATGTCATGCCATATTAGAAAAAGAAGACTTTATATTAGAGAACATTAATAGGATGAGAATAATTTTCAGCAATGGTAACTGCAACATTAAAAATATTATATATATGGCAAAATGCGTAACTTGTCCAGGTTTCTACATAGGGAAAACTGAAAGAATGTTTAAAAAAAGAATTTATGACCATTTATATGCAATTAGAAAAAATGATAGCACCAACACACTTTACAGACATGTAGCAACATGTGGGAATAGCCATACATTTAGATTTGCCATCTTGGAACAAGTGAAAATAAATAGCAGAGGAGGGAATAATAAAGCCCTCCTGGCAGAGAAAGAAGTGAGATGGCAAATATTAACGGATGCATCACCTGTACTGGGTTTGAATGATTACATCACTATTAAACCCATTTTACAGAGGTGAAAATAAACTGAAAGATATAATAACTTTATAATATAATTTGATATATAAATGTAATCGATTATAATTTATAATATAATTTATTATTATGACAGTTTGTATATTTTGTAAGGTGCTGATAGTATATATTTGGGATACATTAAATAGCATAAACTTCTTAAAAATTAAGACCTATGTAGATGTATTTCTCTTAATGTGTATACATTAGAATTATATTTATTATGGCACATGGATTTGAGCAAATTTGAGGTATTTCCTATGATCTATATGTGGTCCACTAAATTCATTACACAGTACATGTATATATAGTATCCCATAGGACATCATGTGGGTATAGAGTATTTTATTTTATATTATGTTTTTAGATTAATCAAATGATACAGATGTTAGATAGGAAGGAATTAATGTAAATGAATTTTAATTACATTTATTAGATTTATAAGAACATTTTAGTTATAACATTGATTTTTAGAAGTGAATTGAGTGTTTAAGAACTGTGAAAAGTTTTGGACTTGACATATACATTTTCATTCGTAGACCCAGATTTCATATTATATAACCAACAGTCATGGAATGTTAGTTGAATGATTATTATAATGGTTATTACAATTTTTTAACAAATTAAGGAAGTTATAAATATGCACTGCGGTGGTGGTGCTGCGGTAGCGTTGTCACCTCACAGTTAGTCGTTGCCCGTTCAATTCATAGTTAGAGCGTCTTTTGTGTGTCGACATGCGTAAATGGGTGTGCCTTCATTGAAGGTTGTGCGTTAGGCCCGGCAAGCCAGCATGTAAAAATCTACTGCCAATCATTAGCGGACTGGAGTTCTGCTGTGGCGACCCCTAGCTGGGAAAAGCTGAAAGACACAAACAAACAAGGAAGTTATAAATATGCATCAATGGTATTACAACATATAAGTTATATCTAGTATTTAGGTTGTAATAAAAATGAAGTAATTTTTTAAATTTGATACATCAGTTTGGCGCCAAAAAACGTATAAATTAACTGTTAGATGATTGAATAATTGAGTCTGATGAAGTCCACATTGTAGTGGATGAAAGCGCTAGATCCATACTTTTCAAATTTTGTGCTATTCTTTGAACATTAAACAGATTGTATTATAGCTGGTGCAAGTGAGCGTCTTCCTTCAGGTATCCTGACATATAGTGTTTATATTTTTACGTTGTTTACCTAAAATTATGCATTAATACAAACAGAAAATGATTGTATTCAATAACTGGCTTAGTTTTTGGTGTCATTCTAAGGGGATCCAGTATCTGTCAGCCTGGGATGACATGATCTACAGACCTCAATAGTTTGCCAGAGATGGTCTTCATCTCTCACCCTGGGATTTCAGCTAATGGCTAAGGCTCTTGCCACCTCCATAGTGCCTTTTCTTAGGCACTGTTACAAGGACAAAAATCCCAATGTAAAAATACCAACCAAAAGCAACCTCAATCAGGTTATGCTGCAAAACGCTAGAAGTCTTAACATGAAACTGCACTCCCTTTAAACCGTCTTCTCCCCGGAGGACACAGACATTTGTGCAGTCACAGAGACCTGGTTCAAGGCTATGGAGAGCACCCCAGCCATACTGGGTTACATCTCCTTCCACACTTTCAGACCACAAACAGAAGGCAAGAAAACTAAAGCAGACTGTGAATATTCATCAAAGATAAATACTCCTCAAGACTGGCTAAACTGTCTGATGCCCTAGAGAAACTTCAGGTGCAGTTAACTGTTGGTAGGACACCTATTCAAGTTATTGCCAGCTACAGAACCCCCTCCATGAATCAGAACATCCACTCTGCATCTTTGGATCAACTTGAGTCTAACTACCCCAGCGATGAATGGATGAATTACTCGTGCTCAAACTCACGTGCCCAAAGCTTCCTCAACTTTGTCAACTCCAGTGCCCTGAACTAGCTAGTTGACACCCCTTTAAGGGCACCAACATCCTGGATCTGGTGCTTACAAACATGGGAGACCAATGTAGCTCCCCACTGTGAGTTTATCCCTGAAGAGATCTGACCACAAATCAGTCTCATTTGAAGTAACTATCACACCAGACCCCACCCCAGCAGCAACTCGACTAAAAAAAAACTTCTCCAAAGCAGATTATCCTTTTACAGGATGATATAAATAGCTTCACTGCACCTTCCATTCAGACAGAACCAGTAACTATAGCAAACTGTACAGCAATGCCCTATAAATGCAAGTGTATATCTGCATTGACTCGGCAGTGCCTGTTAGGACCAAAACATTCTTGTCTAGCAAGAGGAAAACTGTCTGGTTGACAACCACCATTAACAGGCTTTACAATAAAAGGAAGAAACTGCTATCCAAGAGTAAGAATGAGAGGGCTTTAAACTGGAGATACTCTCTCCTCAGCTTAAATAAGCAAATATGATTGCTTTTGAAGTCTTCCAAGACAAACTTCAAATCCAGTTTAGCTTCCTCAACAAAGGCAGCCATAAGGTATTCTTTAGTTACATCTGTAACCTAAAAGGTAAGGCCCAGATATGCGCTGAACTGATAGTTAATGGTAGCACATATACTGAGCCAGTGGACATAGCTAACCTGTTAGCTGACAGGTTTGGTGAAAACTTCACTCCCCTGTCCCCACCACTCATACCTCATGACATCCCTACCACCTGTCCTCTACCTTGTATCTCTAAAGAGCAGATCGTAAATACCCTCTCTAAGGCCACAAACACAGCATCAATGGAACCTGATAACATCCCAGGCTGCATCCTACATGGGCTAAACAGTAATTAACATCACCACTGGATATGCTTTTCAATCACAGTCTAAACACCAGCTTCATCGCAGCTGAATGGAAAACAGCCACTGTTATCCCCTTGCACAAAGGTGGTGATACTCTTGACCCTGGGAACTTAAGACCTATTAGCCTGACTAGCCTTATCTGCAAGGCCATGGAGAGAATCATCATGGACCTTATCAACAAAGATATAGGTAATCTCCCAACACTACATCCTACCCAGTTTGGATTTGTCAAGGGAAGATCATGCCTGTCAAACCTGGTGGACTTCTTTGAGACAGATACCAGGGTCTTGGAAGAGGGGAAGTCTGTGCATACAGCATACCTAGACCTAGCTAAGGCATTTGACACTATCCCTCACACAGACATTGGCAAACTCTCCCAGCTAGATATCAACCCATATATCATAAGGTGGGCTGTGAACTGGCTCATGGATAGAACCCATACAGTCAAAATAGGGGAATCCACCTCCAACAGCAGACCTGTAACCAGTGGAGTTCCACACGGATTGGTCAAGTACAAGCTAAAACCAAGGGACTGTGGCTGACAAAATTTGCTGCCAACTGAAAACTGGGTGCATTCATAGAATCTCCAAACGATGTCACCATTCTTCAAGAAGATCTTACGCAAGAAAATGACTGATGCCAAAGTCATGGCCTCAAACCCAATGCAAATAATTGTATTATCATCCCTTTCGGTAAGAGCGAAGTTCCTGCAATTTACTACATCAATGGCGCATCAATGGAAATACCCTAAGTACACACTCAGTGGTGACAGATCTGGGCACTGAGGTTGACAACAACTTTGCCTTTGATCACCGTGTTTCCACAGTGGTAAGAAGGGCATTCTATATGGCTCATTTCATAAGTAAGGGCATTGCCTCAAGAAAAGGAGAAGTTATCACCTCCCTGTACTCTTCACTCATTAGGCCAATAATTGAGTACAGCACTCCTTTTGGTATATACTTTTCAAAGCACCTGCAGCAATTGGAGAGACCACAAAGTTTCCTCACAAGAAAAATTCAAGGTCTTCAGCAGCTATCCTATAGGGATTTGCTGAAATCACTGTCACTTTATTCTGTTTCATACACACTACCCAGAGGCGATCTCTGACCCTGCTTTATTGGAAATGCTGCACATCTACAAGTCAAATGGCACACAGGTTACTCACTCTAAAGACCTAAACCTGGTACCGTGACATCAATAGAACCTGCTGGAGGGACATATTTGTGTTTTAGAGGTTACCACACCTTTGGGATAGACTCCCACTTCATGTCAAACAGAGCACATCATAGGACTTCTGAGTTTTTAAGATTTACATCATGTTATGAAAAGGTTAAGATAAATTACCTTGATATATTAATTATGCATACTAATATATGTTTTAATTCATAAGTGTACAGGAGGTCTACATTTACCAACTCCTATTTACATTCTTTGAGTTGTCATCCTGTATCTCAGAAAAAAAAACTCATAAAAGGACAATGTATCAGGGTAGCTAGAATGACATTACATAAAGAGCATGTTCTGAGTAAACTAAATATACTCATTATGTTCAGTGCAAGATATTATCCTGAAGATGTTAGAGAAATCAGTAATAATGTTCTACTAGAATGAGTTGGTTAGTACAATCCCTTATTGGGAGTGGGTTTATGGGAAACTGCCCATATGAAAACCCCAGGGAGGTTATAAACTTGCCTTAGTCATCTAATATGGCTATCTTTCTACTGAGGTTAAAAATACTGTTAGGAAAAACTGCAATATTTTTAAAGCAAATACTATGCTTTGCAGTTCACTAGGACCAGAACTAGATTTTATATACAAGACAGCTCATAATTTTAAGAATATGTTTGAAAGTAGTTATAATACTGAAATGGATGTTAACAGACATCAGTTAGTTTCTACTCAGTTTATTTTTTGCAACCGATGTCCTTATATTTTCTTAGGTGAGAATCTAATTTTGAACAATATTTTTAAATCAAAGGTATTCTCACAAAAAGGGAACTGCTTGACCAAAGGGGTAATTTATATAGCTAAATGTCCAGGTTGCTCCACTTTCTATGTGGGAAAACTGAACGATGCTTAGAAAAGAGAATTTATACACATAATCATGTTAAGGGGATGTGAAGGAGTCTTCCTGAACAGGAATGAAGAGGACACAGATAGATTTTTGGAACAAGCTATTTCAATAAGGGAAAGTACTTTTTCACAGAGAGAGTTGTGAACTCACAGAATGATTTACCAGAATAGATTTACCAGATTTACCAGAATCGATGGTGGAGAAAAAAATACATGACGGTATTCAAAAGGAGATTAGACTGGTAGAGATGTGATTTTGAGTGGGAAGATACACATTGTGAAGAGGTAAATGCTGAATGGATTGAAATGTTTTTTTTGATAGACTTATTAATGCCTTCTGTCATCAAGCAAATGTAATTACCTGGTGGTCAGTGAAGGAAGATCTCATCAACATAAATTCTAAGCATATGATCTCAATGGCAAAATCCAAAATTTTTGGTTGTGTAACTAGTGTTGTTTAACAATTTAAGCTGCTGATTTGCCATAACTAGACTTAGCACTGCTCTTAAAACAGTAGTATATACTGTCTTTATAAACAAATTAGACAGTCTCAGAATGAATGTCAGACAGATAGCTTAGTTAAAGCATTTTATGATTAGCAATGAACAAGCAATGCTAGCATTAGCCCATAGAGCAACTCTGACAAAAACGGTCACTAGCGGAGTTCAGAACTATATTCGGTCCTTTTAAATTGATTTAAAATTTAAATTGCAAAATAACATGAAAGGTAAAGAAAGCATTCTTCTGACAAATAGAAGATAAAAAAAAACCTGAAGCAATAAACAGATGTATTTACGTAAAGGAAAAAAAATACAAATTTAGGCAAAATGCAGGGCAGAGTACTAAGAAGCAACATCTCATGGAAAATGCAACTCTTCTCCCTCTCTGGTCATATAACTTAACCTCTTCCTGATCTGATACTGTCTATAAAGTTTCTTCTGACTCTACTTTTCTCTGTGATTCTTTCGGCATGCTAACTTGGACATCCAGTCTGTATATAATGCATGTATATATTCTGTTGATTCAGTCACACTGTATACCCCATGTATTTATTGTCTCTATACCCTCAAGCCAACTCTAATATTCACTTTGTATAAAATACATGTATATATATATATATATATATATATATATATATATATATATATATATATATATATATATATATATATATATATATTTCATTTTTTATTCACTTTGTATACAATGTCATGTATCTATTGTGTTTACCCCCATACTGAGACTTAAATCTGTTCAATGGTCCAAAGGGTTCAGTGCTGTATCACTGTTAACAAATTCAAACTAAAAAAATAAAATAAGTAAAATAAAGCACTTGGAATAAAAAGCCTATAGAAAATGTACACAACTACTAGTGAGCAGTCATAGTAAAAAAATGGAAAATAACTGAGGCCTGAAGGAAAGAAAGTAAGCAATGTGCAAAAGGTTGCATATTTATCATACAAAAGGCCTAGGAGTTATCAACACCTGACATAATTTTGAAGATGCATGGCTGTTAGAAAATGAGATGTCATTCTCTGTTTTCCCAGACAGCAGCTGATGCCCTACCTTGAATACTGTATATAACTCTGGAGATCTCTTTTCCTCAAGAACATAACACAAAAGCGGTTCAGAGCAGGATAATGATATCATGCAGTGTCCGTATTTAAAATGATAAGTATTATTTTTTTACATAGAGGTTGATAGGTGACTAGTACCACATTTTCTGCAAGATTTTTAAGTCACAAAATGATGAAAATATAAGCATGCATGGCATAACTGTAAGCAGACTCCATGAGGGACAGATCTAGGCTACGAAATAAGTAGGACTGCCAGCTTATCCACAAGGTTAGGGAGTAAGCAAACCAGGTAAGGCAAGTTGTATTTATTTGCCATCACCTTATGTATTATTTGGTCATCCCACTACTGCAAAAATCAATGTATTTCTGTACATTGCCAGTAAAACAAGAATTCAAGTTACTTCTGAAGATCTATGTTAAAGGCCAGTACAGAAATGACAATAAAGGATCCTAAGATCTGCAAATATGGTGTGGTTGAGGCTGTGAGAGGGTAAATCCCCAGCACTCAAAAATTTCTATGCTACTATCATGTATGTTTTCTCACCAGATGATTGTTATAACCCATATGCCCATCCTCCAGGTGTCACTTATTTTGATCAATACTAGTTACTAATTTGGAAACAGTTCAATTACTTTTCATAGCACAAATGTGGGTACTACAGCCCAAATTGCATAAATTGAACACTGTTACGTCATGAAAATGTACTTATTCTCCCGATTCAACTCTAATGATGCAACATAACCATTCCCTTCCCCAAAAACCTTTTCAGGCAATCTTTTATTCCCTTCCTTTTCTGTGCTTCAGAATAAACCGCAACACATTCTCAACCCTTAACGTCTCTAAGCTATACATGCTTCTTTAGTATCTTTGCAGCAACAGGAAACACAGCCTCTTTCTTTCTTCTCATAATATATTTTAACCACATAAAAGTTTTTTTTAATTCGTTCTACCATTCCATTAAAACAATTATTCCTTCTTTTCTTGTACACCTTCTGATCTAACTCTATGACCTTACTGGATTCACATTAGAGTGTTATTTTCAAATTGTGATTTATGTGCATCCACTGTGTGCAATTGTTTTGTTTTGCAGGCATCAAAATTATATTTCACGATGACTGTTACTTATAGCTTAATTCTTATGACATTTATCTGCCAGCAGTGTCAGCATAATATACCATATTCAATATGCATTCATATGAAACTATATGAATCAAATTTATTTGTAGAGGTGGTGTCAACAAGTTATTTCATGACAAGTTGTGATTGCTGGGCCTCATTAGTGCACATAGATTGAGACTGTGCAGGAATGGGTAACTGGAGTATGATGGTGTGTGTTCTCGAGTCTTATACAGAGTTAGTGATGTGTCTTGTAGGTTTCATAATGCATTAAGGTAAAGGCAGTGATAGTGATTTCCTCAGCCATTTTTAGACAGGAGCAAAGTAAGCTTGCCAAGTTACATAGGAGGCATGTAAGACATGGCTTGAAGCAAACAGAGTTTTGGAAAACGGATATGGTCCTAAATTAAGTATTGGCAGGACATGACACATAGGTGACTAAAGTTTGACATTTCTGGAATGACTCTGGACAGTAGATGGCATTATTCTAAGATGCCTATAAACTGGAGGGAAGTTTGGATGTAAGTAAATGAGTGTTGTGCAGGGATATATGGGAAGGTAGTAGGGGTACAGAGATATATCCCTGTGTAACACATCTTTCTCCCCAAAGTAAGTTTATGTTAATTCAGTAGACATAGGGGCTGCAGCTAATGTGTGGCTTTGAGCAATTGTCTGCAGAACAGCAGTGACAGTGAACAAAACTGAAGGAACACAGAGACAAACCTATCATTTGGTTAATTGTTGTTGCAGTTTAGTGTGCTGCATCTGCATTCAGTAGGGATACATTTCATATAGGCTGTGAGCATATAGCAGAAGAGGGGCCACTACTGCAATCTGTCATCTGCAAAAAGAAAGTCTTTGTTACTGCATATCACATCAACATATGGATGAAGGTAACAGTTAAGAAGGACAGAGGGTAACAGATGACAATGAACATATTATGTGGTTATCTGCTCATTATGACAAGTTGAGTGATGATTGTGCTCTCCTCAAAAGTTATTGCAAGATGTTATGTTGACAATGGTCAGCAATGCATGACATGAGTGATAGTTTATGTGAAAACATGCAGGGGCATGGAGTTAACAGGGAGTTTTCTAGGACAGGGTGCAGAGATAGCATTCTCAGAAATGGTATGTATCACACCAGACAGCACAGTATGGTATGTGTGATCTAGGCATCATTCTGGCTTCCTACATTTTTACATAACTGTAAAGTGTTGGAAGAAAAACATGCACCATCAAAAAATTAATGTAGGTCACGGTTGAGACTCTGATTAATTAACTGGCCTGTTATTAGGGTATTTGGAGAACACACCATCAGGAACAATATCAGGAAGTTTCTGTTTTATTTACCCCCACCCCAAATCTAATAAATAAACACTAAGTGTATTTGTCTTCCCTTAGTTGTTGTTGGCTAAAATAGTAAGCTTAATTACATATAGCTGTAGTCTTCTCTTTATAGCTGATGCTAGTGTATAATACTAAGAAAAACAAAATTACCCTATACCTGTTTTGTGATTACTGCAGCCCATTATGATTTCCCCAGATTGTTATTTACAAATAAGTAAAATTTACTTGCTTTAAAAGTAAATATCATCAAAGGACTACAATTCCTTTAACTTCCTACCTACCTTCAACCCAGACCATTTTGTTGATTGTTTTTTCTGGTCACAAGCAGACTGACTGGCTCTACCCATTCCGTTCACCCTCACTTCACTCAGACTTTCTAAACTCCCCTACCCTACCCCCATTTCCCACCTGCCCTGCTTTGCCTAAACTTATTCCCAAATAGCCACTTCCCCAAAGTAAAGCAATCCTATCATAGCTAAGATAAATCCAAATTTATATCATTAAAATTGTCCAATTAAACGGTATGGTACTAACTCCCATATATCACACTCCACGTGCTTAACTACCTGCTACTTTACATCTTTAAGTGTAATAAGTCATAACCAGACAAAAGAATAGTTTTAAATTTCCCACATATCAAAACTCAATTCCAACTAACAATTATTCCTACCCACCCATAAATTATTACTTTAGCTTACTTACATCTTTAAGTGTAATAAGTCATAACCAGACAAAAGAATAGTTTTAAATGTCCCACATATCAAAACTCAATTACAACTAACAATTATTCCTACCCACCCATAAATTATTACTTTAGCTTAGACATATCTGAAACATTAATAGTAAACAACATGCTAAATTTATACCCATCAGTCCTGCTATTTCTATTACCGCTCATATACCTCTTACCATACAGAACTTAACACACAATCTATGTACACTACTCTCTTCCCAGATCCATTACAATTAAAATATACACATTTAATAATAGCACCAACTATCTATAATCCCACAAACATAAACCATGCACCATCTACTTTACTCACACAACAATCTTACCTTACTGTTACACAGAAGTAAGATATGTTTATATCAAAATACTTATAGTTCACATTGCATTGCAGCTCATACTTAGTGGGACATTCACCACAACCCTGGTCCCCAAACAAATCAAACCCATGTAAATCTTCACACCCCAACCATCCCCAATAACCATTAACTATCCCCAGTAAAGGTACGGCTTTACTACTACATATTATAAATCTCAGAGCATCATGGACAAAATTCAAAACTTGCATGCCACCCTTGCTCTATATACTCCAGATATAGCCCTTATAAGAGAAACCTGGCTAAAACCAGACATCTCTAACAAAGAAATACTTCTCCTAGGATACAAAATACATAGGCTAGACAGACAACAGAAAAGAGGTGGTACTATCACCTTTCTGTACAAAAATAATCTCAATTTAGAAACTCTAGACCAAACCATCCCAAGCTTTAAAAACACAGAAATACTGTTTACTAAACTAACAATTAATTCAAAAAACATCTGAACATAGTGGGAGCCTACATCTCACCTGGGAACAATCTGACTACTCTAGAACACATCCTAAATTGGGCAGCAACATCCCTACCTCAGGAAAAAATTATAATAGGTGACTGTAATGTGGACTGTCTCTCCTGCAACTCTCAAAATCCCTCTGGCCACATTAAACTATATTTTCTCATGAACAATCAAAACTTGCACTAGAGTAGACAAAACATCAAATAAACATTCAGTCCTAGACTGGTATCCTTATAAACAGGCCAAATTTATCCATACACTCTGGCTATCTGTCAGACAGCCTGAATGACCATATTCAAACTTACATTCTCTGACACCAAATAAATCCACATGAACTTAGTATCTACCAGCAAATCTGAGATTAGAAAAAATTTATCCCCCAAGACTTCATAACTAGTTTAAAAATGCAGCTGGGCACCACTCAAAAATCTCCCCTTCGGTACTATAGTTGAACACTTTAAATCAACTTTCCTCAATGTTCTAAACATCTTGGCTCCCCCAGAACAATAAGGACAAAATCCAATTATGCTCTCTGGCTAATCAAAAAAACAAGATCTCTGTTAAAAACTATAGATAAGGCCTGGGAGAAATCTATCAACAACAAAACTGCAACTAACAAACAAACATATCTAGAATTATAAAACAAAGCTAAAAAACATATTAGACAAGACAAAATGAATTACTATAGCAGTGTCCAATAAAAAAAAAATCAAAGAAAAACACAAAATTTCTGGGCTGCTCTCAAAAAAATCCTACAGCCAGGAAAAGCTAGTACGCCCTTCCCAACACTCGCTGATACTAAGGACAACATAGCCTCACAATTCAACAGATACTTCACTGAATCCATACTAGCCCTCAAAAACAATAATTGTTCTTCCCCTACCCACACTCACATAGTACCCAAACTAGATTCTAATAACTTCTCTTGCCAACCTGTCCCAATAAAAAATGATATTTAAATATCTCAAAAGACTTAAACCTACACTTGATGCCGAATAGCTACCTGCCAAATATTTAAAAATCACTGCAGAAGCAATCTCCTATCCAGTATCCATATTAATAAATCAACCCATCTCAGAACAACAAGTCCCTAAAATTTGAAAATATCATATCATCCCACTACATAAAGATGGAAATTCGACAGAATTATCAGATTACTGGCCAATAGATATACTATCACCATTATCAAAAATACTTGAGTGGTGCATCCATCCACAAATCTTAAACTATATAATAACCAACAATTTTCCATCAGCATGGTTTCCATCCTAATCATAGCACTACAACTGCTCTTATTAACTTTACTAACATTATTAACTACCATCGCAATAATGGCAATGTAGTTTACTACATCTTTCTTGATGTATCCAAAGCTTTTGATACTGTCTCCTGTTCTAAACTCTTAACTACACTCTTGGAACTTAAACTTAGCCATTCTGTATCTACTTGGTTCCAGCAATATCTAACTGGATACTAGCAAGCTGTAAAATGGCAACAAAATCTCTCTTCATTACTGCCTGCAACCTTGGGAGTTAAACGGGGATCTATTATGGGCCCTCTCTTTTTATTAACTTTACTAACTATCTTCATACTGTCATCCCACTTCCTCTGTAGTTCAATATGTGGATGATTCCACCCTGATATGTGCTGCCCCAACACTACAAAAACTCCAAAAAAAACCCAGAAGTCATTTAATGCTGTGGAATCTTGGCTAAACAATACACAACTTATACTTAATCCTACCAAAACAAAACTCATGCTCTTCTATCCAGCTAGAGCTGTAGACACCCATCCACCATTCAATATCTCATCATTAAACTATACAATTATTTCTCCAGTTTCCCAAATAAAATTACTTTTAGTGGTCATTGACAATAATATAAAATTCGACATAGACATTTAACAGACCATAAAAAAGTCCATAAACAACTAGGAAACCTGTACAGAAATTGACACTTTCTAAATAAATCTTCAAAGACCACTATAGTAGAACCCATCTTATCTCTACGTTACTATACACCTCACAAATTCTTACAAACATTAAGAAATTTCACCTAGCAAAACTCGAAACTTGCTATAATAAAATTGCAAAGTTTGCAACAGTAACAAATTTCAGATCCCGTCATCGCTTGGGTTTAAAACAACAATCCTGGCTGAAACTCCCAAATCTACTTGCTTGTAATCAACTCACCTTCACCCATCAAATCAGCCAGAAAAAACACCAGTACTTCAAAATCTACTAATATGCTACTCCAATAACAGGGTATTGTATTCCAGTAACAAATCTTTCCTAAATATATCCCAGCCTAAGAAAGCAGTTGGAGTTTCCCTTTCCTCCAGCTACATATCCAAAACTTGGAACTCCCTGCCATTGCATATCAGAAATACTAACACTTCCAACTTTAAAACAACTTCTCAAATCACACCTATCAGAATCATGGACCTGCTCTTGCACAAACCCTGGTTAGGAAATACATGTCTTAAGGCAACTAAAGGAACACAACGTGTTATTTTTGTAGTTGAATAGTATACCCCTACTAAGCATATGTATACTTAACTTGCATGTTTTCTACCTACAATCACAGCACTGCTATTCTTTGTATCCCATCTAGACTATATGATTGCATTAGTGAAATATATAACACATATTTCATGTTGTACTTGTATCTGAGATTGAATCAATATTTGTATCTGTGCGTTATATATGTCTCTTATGGTTATTTATAAATGTGGAGTATTTCTCCCTGGGCGTCCACTGAAAAAGGACATTTTGTCCTTTCAGACTTTCCCAGTAAACACATGTAAAATAAAATAAGTTAACAATTTGCAAATTTTCTGACTGCTACTGTGGTATCTGCTGACTTTGCAGGGATGTGTTAGAAATATTATGAAAAGAGTCAATGTTAGACCAAATCGGGAGAGATGCAAATACCTACATTTTTTTTCATCTAACTTTGATGGATGGAGGTAGGTGGAGACACACTATATGAATGTTGGGTAGGTAGTCCAGCCATGAGCAGTGGTATGCAACAACATCCAGTAATATGAAAGGCCATACTGTGCTGCTTCTGTAAATGCCAGTTTATTACTACTGTGCACTGCAGTGGGTTAGCAAACAGCAATACTTGGGGTGTATATATACTGTCTTGCTTTAGGTCTATGTGTACATTAAATTATGTGAGCATCATTAATATTTGTAAAACCTAGTGGATTAAGGCTTCACAATTTATATATAACAGGTGTGACAACTAAAGGAGATTGTTTTTTGAATGACACCTGATCTGTAGCTACAAATGGAATGGGATTCCACAGCATAAAATTCCAGTTGTTGCATATACAATCAGAACTTAGTTAATTTCCAGTGTCTTGTAATGTGCAGGTATGTGAGGGAGTGGTGTATGATGTTGGACTGATACAGTGCACTGAACATTAGACACATGAATTACCACTGCCTTGGCCTAATACTCTTGAATTAATATGAACACCACCCTGACTCTCCTCTGAAAATAGGCCATAAACCTACTGATATTAACCAAATATTATGAATACTACATAAATAAAGAAATAAATAAAATTCCCATGTAAATTTATTTTACAAAGTTAAACAGCGATCATGTGCTCAAATAAATTAAACTGAATGTGTCATAAATGGGTTATGGTATGTTGTGATAGCAATGTTACAGAAGCATATTTGAAAAGACAAAGCTGAATGCTTGTGACAAATCAGGGAATGAAAATTCTGTATCACTATTAAGATTTTAGCAAACTTATTCCAGAATGGGCACAGCAGAATAAGAATTTAGAGGTGGTCCTGTGTAAGGTGGGATGATTCACAGATGCAAGGCACAATAAATGCTCAGTACACATATTAATGAGTCATTAACTGTATAGGCAAAGGGAGAGGACTATTCTTTCTTTTTACTGACTGATGGATTATGCTAGAATGTTGTTGTTTGCAAAACTTTTGTTACATGACTGTTTGGTGTTCTGTGAGGTGGACTCTGTGTGTGAATATGTCAGACACTAACTGGACTACATATGGCCTATTTCTTGTGGAACTCAAAAATAGTGTGATGCGTCACAGACACAATTTGGATACTTATGTGTCTTGGACAAATTGGGGATACATAGGACCATACACAGCCCAAACAGAAGGTATAGGGACATGTGGCAACCACAGTACAGTTGAGCAAGCATAAGCACAACAGTATAAGTAACAGAGACAAAGACATTAGTCATACAAAAGTTGAAAGATGCAAGTGCAATGATGTAAATATGTTGTTTATGTAAACTGGATAATGTGGAAGGAAGAAACATAGACAGCCTGACCAGCAAATGGTGTGAGGCCATAAGTGATATGGAACATGCAGAGCTCATGAAGGTATGAGAAGTTATACTGGGAAGGATCTGTGTCACTACAGGCTTTATCATCTAAATAATGCCTGTTAGTAAAGGCATTATTTAGATGATAAAACTATGGGCAGATGTGGTGTATTGGACATTGTTAAAACAGTGGGGTTAATCCACTCGACCTGTTCATGCTGACTGCCAGTCTGGACAAAGTTTAAATTTATCAGGACCAGTGTTTAACACCAAAATGACAACATCATGGGGGTTTGTTGAACCTGGCAGAAAGCTAGAAATTATTAGAAATATTAATGAACTTCCAGCGGTGAAGTTATCCTCACCAACTATGAGTAATACAGTTTTTTTATGAATATTAGAGCTAGTCAGCTAGATGAAACCACTATTGCAGGTACATGTTGATCTACATCTTACATTTAATAAGTAAATTTGTGCTAATGGTTTTTATCATTCACAAAAATACCTGTGCTTGTTTCTACCTCGGAAGTAAGGATTCAACAATTATTGGGTCCACTCAGTATTTATGGAATAAAATTAAAAGGACTGTTAAGCATGAGGTATTTGTTTCCAGAATACTGAATTTATTGTAAAGTGACGCATTGCTGGCAATCACCTTCAACATGCAATTTATCTTTAAATTAATATTCTATCTATACCATGCTTTTATACTTGTCGCATAAACTATTACTCTTAAACTCAGTCTGAGGACTGTACATGTGACTTGTATCACATTACTGTAAATTACTCACTTTCTCTAAGTCTGCAAAACAAAATATTTATTTACTGAGATTTGATTACCGGGAAAGTCCGACTGGTATGGTGCCCATATTAAGAGGATGCCCAAGGAGAAAAGTTCTAAAGTATTACAAAAATATTTTAAGAACACTAATTTTACAGTGTTCAAAAATACTACAAAACATCTGGAGTTTAAATAATTATAGCAAATTAGACATAATGTGAAAACATTTGTTAAGGATGGATACAATTTATATGACAATGATTTAATATTTAGGGAAAAGTTTAGTTAGTTTATAGAGAAATTAAAGGTAAGTTAGTATAATAAAAACAGGAATTGCAATACGAATTGAGCAAAAAGCAGGATTATGGCATATTTAGAAAGAGTTTCAGTGGAGAGAAATTGATTGAAGTAAGGAAGTGAGAGAAGGGAGAGTAAGGAAGTATAAGTTATGAATAGATACTTGTTCATATTTAGCTTATCCTGGGGATGAGAAAGAACAGAGCCAGATTTTGGCTAGGTAGTCTTTTAGAATGGTTTTAAAGGACTTGAGGGAGGGTATTGATTTGATGGATACGGGTGAGGAGTCCAAGGCCTTAGCAACATGGTGTGAGTACAGACCATGACCAGCAGATCTGATAGGTTTGTGGACAGAGAGAAGTTTTTGATCACTGAATTGTAATGACCTGTTGGAACATAGTTGTGTAGAATGAAATTTAGTGCAGATTGATGCTGGCTAATTTTATAGGTAGTAAGAAATAAAATAAATTGTTTTGAATATAGCAGGTAACAGAGGAGTATCAACGCTACCAAAATTATAACACTGCAAACTTCTAGGAAAAAATATTGCTAAGTTAGGGTATAGTAGACAAGTTTAAATCTGGACTGAAGAATTTTAACACAACAGCACATAATGTAAATACCAAGTAAGTACAACAGCACATAATGTAAATACCAAGTAAGTACTACAAAATAAACTATGTCATGAAGCAAGTAGATGAATTAGTATAATAAAAACATGTAGTGCCCAGAAAATCAAGTGGAGTGAGGGCCCTTGAAACTTCAGAGCGCTAAATAAGAATACAAACTAATATGTGGAAATGAAGGTACCACATGAGTGAATACAGAATTACCAATACTCATAAATACAAATTAAAACTGATACAGCTGCACATGTCCCACAGAGAAATTGGTAAACCTTTTTCTCAAATATGGGAAACTAAATGTTCACAAACATTTGTATACTCTTTAGTGGGCCATTCAAATGGGCAAGAGCACCTTTCAGCACTATTTATATTTAATTAGTAAGTTTGGTCTCGTGGTTCTATGTGATGTAAACAGCATGCTTTTCTCTGTAAAATAACAATATGTAAACAGAACAAGTAGTTAAGCCATTGTTATCTAGGCAATGTATTGCATCTTAGTGCTGCTAAGTGTTGTAAAAATATTTCAGTGATTGATGCAGTCCATTCATTTTATGATCCCTGGGATTCTGTAATTCTGAAGATAATTGTGAAATGCACCACAAAGTTTTTTTTTTTTTTTAAATGAAAATGTTGAACTGAGTAACCTAGCAATTATTGAGTCCACCCACGCCATATAAAACTGACTAGCAGTGAATTCCTTGAAATCTGATGATTAAGTAAGAATGAGGAGCAAAGGGCAGCTACTGATTATATCACTGGGGTACTGCAGATGGTCAGTCAGCAAAGGCATAATCAAACAGCCGAGAATGTGAGCCAATGAAACAGCCCTTTGTGTTGCTTCCTGCATTCATGCTGTATGTTCTATGTAACTGTTCATTATCAATAAAAGAATGTTATTGCATTTTGACTTACAAATGGATTGCAATGCAAAACACACATTTAAGCACATTAAACACACACCATGCATTTAATATCAATTCTGAAAAAAAAAACTTGACAAATCACTGCTGTTTTGGTCAAAAGCAAGCTTTCTACTGCACTCCAGTTCTCAAAGGGATTTACACCCACAAGACTATTTTAATTGTATTTTACCCATTTAAATGTATGATGGTTTAATTTTGCTAACATGGTAGTCAAACATTCATATATGTAATTATTCTCATGTCAAAGCATTTACTGTTTATTGTTACGTAGTAAATGATTGGCATCTAAAATGCTTTTCTTTGTTCATGGCTATAATGGCCCCCTGTTATGTCAGACAATCATTTACTGTATATGCATATTTCTGATTGCAAATGGAATGCCATCTGCAGAAATGACAGTTATGGGGGTGGGGGATTCTGATAGTGCTTTGTTGATATCAGTATAAGTAACATCATAGAACTCTGAAAGAAAATCATGCATTTCTGTGGATGACTCCAAGCATGAATGATTAACAAGATGGAGTAATAAGGCTGAATAGTCTGGCAGAGTTAGATGGTCAAGAACATAGCAGTTTAAACTTAATGCACAGAAAGAGTGCCCCCCTTGCACCATCTCACTAACAGTTGCCAAACCTGGGAATTTTGAAGAAGGACCAAGCAAGCGATGATCCTGGTTTGGATCTTGGGCCAAGCCAGAGCAGACAATCAGAGAGGTAGTGAGGTTACAAATGACTTAAGTCTGGACGTCCAGACGAGATGATTTAAGTGAAAAAAAAAAAGAAAAAAAAACAGTTATACACTGTCTTTGCCAGCATTGACTTCAAAATGAATGAATACTGACAATATATTGATCGATCACAATTCCCATCAGCTTGTACTCAGCCGTCCCTTCACCAGGTCTGCTGATGATGTAAAATGGGGACAAAATTATAATAAGCACAGCATATAAGTATACCAGTCTGTGTGCAGTAACATTAGTATTACCTTTGCTAGTGAAATAATGCATTTTCCCTCCTAGTCTAATGATGATTTAGTATACTCTAGTTTAACCAGATTTTGCAAAAAATGGTTAAACTACAAGATTAAAACTAGACAGACTGCCAAACTGGGACAACAAAAGCCCTGAGAAATGTTGGGCTTTGTTAGCTTTATGCATTTCAGTTCCTTTAAGGCAGCTCACAGCAATAACAAAAATAACAAAATAGTATTCTTAATAACCTGTTTGGCTACAAAATCCACACACTATCCCGGAGTATTGTGCCCCTTCTGAGAAGGTATAACACCTCTGACTAAAGCTGTTACGAAATATAATACATGTAATCATAATAACAACAGTAATAATAATGGAAAATCTGACGTTTGATAGGTACTGCAACTCCAACAAACCATATCTACCATAACTACCATTTGTGCTCATGTATTGCATGCCCCCAAAAATGACTGCCCCTTTCTATACACTGATTTTTCACTGAGAAAAGAATGAAAAACGTAATAACTACAGTAACATTTTGCTATTTCAGGTTGTGGTTGGTAAAAACCTATGCTGCCCCTAAGTCATGACATTTATTTGCCAGCAATAATCATGTGATAACCTTGTGCTTTCATTTACAAGATGCCTCCACACCCTTTCCCCAAAAGGGTAGCCACCTTCTTTGCATATTTCTGATGCTAGATGGAGAGGAAAGGAAAATAAAAAAGAAAGGACTTACCACGGTGATATAGTAATTGCAACATCTTACTCTGGAACAAAAGTACTCATGCCCAGCCATTCACTAAGCACCTCATCAAGATTCACTGCATCAAGATAAATCAGGGACAATTGAGAAACTAGGGCTTACCTTGATAGGTAGTCATTTCCATACTCTGCTGAGCTTTCGTTCTCTCACTTAAACAGACCTACCTCCCACAGTACAAGCATGTAAGCACTCTAGAATAAAGGCAATACAGTACCCCTCATCCTAAAAATAAGCTGCAAACCTTTTTATAAAATAATTGTTCAGCTACATCTTCTTGAAATTCTCCTCTTTTCCTGCATAAAACATTTAAATCCTCCACCTCCTCCTTTTTAGCACCATATCACCACCCTTTCTGGAAATCCAGCCAACCACAGTGCTTAGATACACCATTGGGACCTAATAGAAAGCATTAGCAGCCTGCAGTCTACGCTGAATCAACAGTCGACAATTTCTTAAAAAAAAAAAAAATTGTGATTGCATCATGGCTTATTCTCAGCTTTTTAACCTGCTAGAGCATGAGCCAGAGGTTAGCTTGTACATAGGCTCAAGCCAAGCTTACCTACCTCAACACCTTATTCATGTTTTCTACCCCTAATCCAAACCCAACTTGTGTTCAATCAATGCAGTAGTTGAGTGCAGTTATTGTGTCCCAGGTGGTCATTCATAAAGTTCAGCTCGTTGCAAGTGAGTGTGTGTGTGTGTGTGTGTGTGTGTGTGTGTGTGTGTGTGTGTGTGTGTGTGTGTGTGTGTGTCTGTGAGTGCATGAATATATGTATGGGACATAGTGCATTAAAGGGAAGTATTGTGGTGTATGAATCTGTTCTTTTGAAACTTGCAATATTTGAGTGTGTGTGTGTGTGTGTGTGTGTGTGTGTGTGTGTGTGTGTGTGTGTGTGTGTGTGTGTGTGTGTGTGTGTGTGTGTGTGTGTACTAGACATAAACGTATTATAACATTTGGGAGCAGTTCTGATGCAGAGATACATATATACATTTTCTATATTTGTGTGATCAGCTGAGCATGTATTTTGGTGGGTGTATACTCTGTATGATTTTTATGACTTGTTTGCTTCTGTCAATGTGTTACACTGTCTGCCTCTCTGCATGTAAATACCTAACATCTGTATAGATAGACAGATAGATAGATAGATAGATAGATAGATAGATAGATAGATAGATAGATAGATAGATAGATAGATAGATATAAAAATCCTTGCATAAGCAGTGTTTGAGAGAGAATAGATCATGACATTAATGTATGAAAGCAAAGAAAGTAAACTATCTTTATGGCTTTGCCATTAGTCTAAGAAGATGAAAAGAAAGGACAAAACATCTGAGCACAGATGGTAGGGATTCAGAAGAAATGTGAAGAAGTATTCCTTTTCCACTTGTAGTACAGTGGACACATGAAATATTCTTTCTGAGGACTTGGTGTTCTCAAAAACAATGAATGAATAAAAGAATGTGGCAGACTAGATCTTTTTTCCAGGTATGACAAAATGTAAACTTTTTTTATTTATTGCTTTAGTGCATATGAAGTAGGCCATCACTATTCTTCCAGAACACATCAGAATATGGGCTTCCTCATATTAGATCTGTTTGCCTTTTGACGAAAGACTAGAAATACAATACAGATATGTTGGTCCTTGTTGTGTTCCAGATGATCCATGTTCAAGTGAGATCTTGAGGAACCAGCCAAAGAAGGACAGGATTAAGCCCCTCCTCCAAGGGGGAATTGTTAGTAGAGTATCACCGCAGTAGCACCATCACACAGAAGGACCAACATTCATCTCCGTCTAAACTGTGTATTGGGCTGTGTTATCCACCAGCTGTGAGCTGCACTCCAGCTGAACATTGTATAGCTTAGAAAGTGATTTTTTAATATTTTTTTATTTTATTTTTTATTTTTTTGCAAATACTTCCTATTCCACTTGCTGATCTGTTATAAAAATGAGCACCTTTGATTACGTTTACAGCTTTGTGCGTGTCTGTGCAATTTAACTCAGCATTTTAATCACTGCACTATTCCCTGCTTGTAAATGAATTTCTCAGGTAAGATCCATTAAGGTTTCGACAATTACAAGACCAGAGGTAAAGGAAAGAAAATAATGTTCCTTTGTCCTCCCAGTCCAGTTATTGTGGCTCATGTCTGTTTGGAGAGTACATTGAGTAGAGAACATGGTAGTCTGACAGCTAAATGAGTCCAGTGAGAATAACAATTATTAATCATACGTTGCTGAGAAGAATACCATTACAGGCTCATATCAAGGAGCACCCTAGGAACAAAATAGCAGTAGAAGCAAAGCTTGCAAAAGCTGTGTGATAAAGAAAAACAATTTGAAGTACTCAAATTACTTGTAACATTTCACCACAGAAAAATACATTGATTATCTGTGAAATAAAATAATAAATGGAGAGTAAAAGCTAAACCAGGCAGACCACCTACACACCCATAAAACATTGTAAAATCCCTAAATCCAGCATTGCCCTTGTGAGAAAGTTTAACACATGCTTAGCATTTTCAAGAGCAGAGCGCAGCACATAGGATTTCCCACACAGCAAAGTAAGGAAAATCAATGGAGGATATGTATTCAGCATATAAAATTATATACAGCATTTTCTGTCAGAAAAAAAGATAAGTTACTATCATGCAACACTTTCTCTGCCCAGCGTAAATGCTGATCTGTCTGCATATGATATTGGCTGCCCCTGGATTCTAAATTAATCATTTCCAGGTGAGAGCTAATCTTACTATGATGACATCTGCCTGAGTAGTAATTCCTTCCATCATTTTATGCTGCTACTCAAACACTGCCTAAGTAGGCAGCCTGGGTGCATTTTTATGTATCTGTGAGACTTGGCAATACTGTAATGCTGACAAGAGTTCCCCTATGCTGTCAGCTGGGTCGCATTTTCTTCCTTCAGTTTCAGCAGAAGTACGTGAGCCATAGCTACTGAACGGTGTAATTGAGATCAGTAACTCATATCAAATCATTTCTGTGGCTGTACCTGTGGTATTGCTGCCATCAAAAAGAGCGTTATAATGAAATATTACATGAACTCCCAACTGAGCAACGTGGTCTTGGCAGAGGTATAACATAATTACCCTCACACATGCATCTTTGTCTTAGAAATGCATCCCAATTTATGATGCTATTATAGATGTCTCTGTAAAAAAGCATCTTTATAAAACCAAAGCTATAAGGTATGTACTTAGGGTGAAAACTATTCAGCAGCTGACTGCTTTTAGCAGTTTCCATTCTTGGGTTCCCTTCCAGTCTATTATTCACAGGGATGTGCTGTGACTGCAGAAAGGATAGAATGGAAGAATCCACCCCCCCCCCCGTATTTTTTTATATGTTCTTATGATGTAGTATTAAGAAAGCAATACAAGCAAGCCGTGATGTCCTGAAATTTAAATCAGGTGCAGTATAAATAACCATTAGAAAAAGGAAGCTTAAATGTACATCATGAACAATGTATTAATAAAGTGTAGTGGTGTTACAGGATTAAGTACAACTTAGAATAATGGTTATGCTGACAGAAAAATAAACCTTGCACAGCCACTCTAGTGACATAGCAGGAAGCACATTTTACAGTGTGCACTGAAGAACGGCATGCTGGCTTGACTTCTGGAACCTCACTCATTGGGAGCAGAGGTATGCCATCTGAAATCACATGGAACTCAGATTATTACAATGCAATCATTAATCTTTAGAGCATAATAACAAAAGTAGAAAAAGTTGGAGGGAGAGCATTAGAAATATACCTTCAGTGAGTCCTGACTGTAACAATAGGACATATTCTGATTTCAGCATTTTAAGTATCAACATAACGGGATGAAACAGAGCAGGGTTAAAAGCCCCATGTCTCAAAAATGGTGCTATAAGGTACACACCAAGACATAAATTAGTGCACAAGACCTACATAGCATAAAGACAGACTGCAAGCTCAAGTTATGTTTTGATTGAGTCTCCAGCAAATGAATCTTATTTTAATGGGGGAAGCTTACACTGACAAAATGCAATGCATTTTCAGAACATATTATATTGTATCATTTCAAACTCTCAAATTTTCTCTTATTACAATCCAGTAATGGACAGCAAATTTTACAACTGTCTTGATTAAAGGTAATTTAAAGGCTAGGTACAATTAATATATATTTTTAAATCATGCCTGTCACAACTGTAATGTGGTAAAAATACTAAGAAGAAAGAATATTATGACAGGCCTATATTTCCATTAGGGATGCTGAGAACATACAGCAAAGGTTCTCAAAGGAATTGAACTTTGGTTAATCATAGACTATATAGTTATCCTTGTTCAACTGGATAAACTCATCTGTTAAATGACAAATACTGTGATAGGAAACTTTGGATAGATTCAAAAATAAAGCAAGTTACGAGATGTAGGTCAATTAGAAGTATTTTAATTTTGCTACACAGCTGCTGATGAGCTTCCAGAACTTTCTCTCTGGAGGATGTCTCACTACATAGAAAAGAGAGAGACTGGTACACATAGACATAAACACTACTGGTGCTCTTTCCTAGCACTTCAGGCATACGTGCTCTTAGAAAGGTGAAACCACCATGCAAGATTTAATTTAAATAAACATATCTGTTAAAATATTAGTGTCCATTATACAAATAATGACAAAGTAAACTATTTATTAATCCCTAAGGGGAACATGGTATAAATTTAGGACTGAGTTTCAAGCCTATTTATGAAAGCACAGCTAACAGAGATGTATTTAAACTATCTTACATTTGACCCTGAATTAGCAAGAGCAAAAAAAAAAAAAAAATCAGTGAACAAAAACAGAATGGACCAGTTCTAAAATACTTAGCAACTACTTTACCAGAGTTCCATCTACTACAGTCTCTAATTTGTTCCACTGCTCTTGAGTATAGTTGTATGGCTCCTATGGCAGTGTATTGCAAACTGCAAAGGTGTAGCAGGGGAATTTGATGCATGAGGTAACACATGCTTCTTGTGCACCCCAGACCCACCTCAGCATAACCAAGCCCCAGTCCCACCTCCATCCTCAGTCATATATATCCACTTCACATAGCTGAAAGCTCAAAATACTGAAATTCATTTGAGTGACTCCACAATCCCGAAAGTTCAAAATACTGAAAACTCATTTGATTGAATTTCAGAATACTGAAAGCTTACAAAGCTGAATTGCAAAACACAAAATGTTAAGCCATAGACATGACTTGCGTTTCCCGTCACCTGTGAATTGCTTAATATAATATGCACAGATCCGTGAATACCAAACATTTCATCACAAATAACATTAACATTCACAAAACCTAGGTTCACAATACCAAATAAACCAAGCAAATATCACCAACAATTCATCTCACCAAATGAAAACTATAAAAGAAAAAAAATGCAGTTACAACACCAACAACTAACTCTTTCCAAAATTAAAAACTACTTACTTACCTTATTAACAGACAACTGATATAAAACCAAACTAGGGAGACTATGCTCCCCACACTCCCCAAATTATATATACTAACTCCAGGATCGCACTACAGTGGGGAAAAGGGCATGCACCCATTACTTAACTTATAGTACTGTACACACTGCCATTTTGTATTTTGCAATTCAGCACCTGCACTCCTGATTTCTAAACATACTACCTCCAAGGTTGCATCCCGTCAGAGGAAACTGAAAAATGTATAGACTTTTCTTCTCAGTTGGTTTGATATCAGTGTTAGTTTATGAAAACATCAGGAGGCCAGTCCTCACATTGAAGGCAAAAATAATACAGCCCCTGCAAAACTGATTGAAAATACAAAGTTTTTAATGTAAAAGTGGTGTTTGTTACATGGAATGGCAGAACAGTGTGGTCAATATATCAGGATTAGGTAAACTCTACCAATTGCATTAAGTAGACCCAACTCCAGTGCTGTAGCTTTCAATAGTGGCTGCAATGTGTTATCACCCCATCCAAAATTGTTTTCTCTGCCTTGAATCCAGTGACTGCCACTACAGGATTTAGAGTCATACCACCTTCATCTGGATTGCACAAGTAGTTGGAGAAGAAATGAATGAATTATATTTGATCTAAGCGTAAGTGTAACACAGAAATTAGAACAAAAGTAAATTATTTAACAAATACCACTTTCTTTATAACATTAATTCTATGCACATGTACTTAGCTGCACAGACATGTCAGTTCCCTCAGAAATAAAAACTATGCCAAATTCAAAAATAAACCCATATGGTAGAACCTCAAACATAAACAGGTTCTAGATGAAAATGAATAAAAACTCACTGCACACAAAAATAAATCTAACAATCAAAATGCCAAAAACATTCTTGCTAAATTTGTCAGGGTACTCTGGACCCTGATCAAATCAATCAATGTCAGATATGACATAAAAATAGCCACCCAGGTGAAGAACAATCACAATGGCTTCTTTAACTCATTCACTCCAATGGAGCTTGGGATGTTTGCCGTGTAACTTCCAATGGGTGGAGCGTAAGCCTTTTGACAAAATCAAATTATGTCCTCACATTTCAAACAAATGTTCATATCTATGGAACCACAGGGATTATGAAAGAAATATAAAGGGCAAACTCTTCAGCACAAATTATTTTTATAATGGTAACATTCTTTAAGTTCTAGGTCGTACACCGAATTTTATAAGTCACAGTAAACACAGTAGCTATTACATTTGAAATATTTTGTAAACAACTTACAATATCTCAGCAAACACTCAAGTTGCACACAGTTATGTTAACAATCTCAGAAGCAATTCCCAGTACCATGCAGAACTAATAGTAAACCATATCACATACTCAGACCCAGAAGATGTAGCCAATGTAATAGTGGACAAATTTAGCCCAAGCTTCACCCCCCCTCCGATATTCTCAGGTTACATACCTACATATATACTCCCTCTCTAACTCATGATAACAAGTTCTCATGGGGCTGTCTAAGGCTGGGAACGCTATGTCTGTGGGGTAAGATGACATATCAGGCTGCTACTGGTCAGAATGAAATATAACTTCCTCAAAACAGGTTTTATGCCAGATGAATGGGTGGAGCCTAAGCCTTTTGACAGAATAAAATTATGTCCTCACATTTCAAACAAATGTTCATATCTCTGAAACCACAGGGATTATGAAGGAAATATAAAGGGCAAACTCTATAGCACAAATTATTTTTATAATGGTAGTATTCTTTAAGTTCTAGGCCATAAACCGAATTTTATAAGTCACAGTAAACACAGTAGATATTACATTTGCAATATTTTTTAAACAACTTAATATCTCAGCAAACACTCCAAGTTACACACAGTTATGTTAACAATCTCTGAAACAATTCCCAGTACCATGCAGAACTAATAGTAAACCATATCACATATGCCGACCCAGAGGATGTAGCCAATGTAATAGTGGACAAATTTAGCCCAAGCTTCACCCCCCATCATTGATAATCTCTCCCAGCTAAATGTCAATCCCTATGTATATCATTAGATACCAAGTTGGCTCACAAATTGAACCCAAAAAGTTAGGGTCGGTGGCTCTACCTCCTCCAAAAGACCTGCTATTAGCTGTGAACCCCAGGGTTCATTTTATTGGGCATTTAATTCTCAAAGGTCAAAATTAATGTTTTGGATTTGTGGCTGGACACATTTGGAGGTGACTGCCAACACAATACCATATTTATAGACAACTTTAATTACCAAGATAAGTGCAATCAGACCTCTGCACATATGGCTACTGCACGGCTCAAAGGCATTAAGGAATTACAAAAACATGGTAGAGCCAGCAAACAGTGGACCAAAATCCGTTTATTAAAGGAAGGAGGAAAAAAACATACCGGTTTCGGCCCTTAGGCCTTCCTCTGTGTTTGTAATTGTTACAAATTTCACAACATATATATATATATATATATATATATATATATATATATATATATATATATATATATATATATATATGTATATATGGAGAGAGAGAGAGAGAGAGTGGTCCAGTGCCACCTGCAGTCCAAAAGCAGAATTGCATACATTTAAACATTCATTTTTATTTTTATATGTACTCATTCAACCCAGGGGGAAAAAGGGCACCTAATTTAATAATCCATTTCTTTTCCATTTTGTTTAATATTGCATGCCAACCAGATTTATTAACTGTATTCCGTTGTATAATATCAATCGCAGTAAATCTGAACTTGGCATTTGGGTGTTTAATTGTATGTTTGTACAGTGCATTCGTAGGTTTACAAGTCCTAATATCACTAAGATGTTCTGAGATCCTAAATTTGACACAGAGTGAAGTTTGTCCTACATAAAATGCTGAATAATTGCATGATGCCAAATAAATCACCCAGTCTGACTGACAATTTGCAAAGAATCTAATAGAAAAAACTTCACCAGTGTTCCTACTAGTAAATTCCTTTGTTTTACTCATATTATTGCAATGTGTACAGTGGCCACATGGGAAACAGCCCAATAGAGGGCCCCCTTGTAAGGTTATTTGTTTAGATGAATTCACATTCTTGTTGATATGTTTATAGTGGTTGAAAAAGGAACCCATGTTCCGTCCCCATCTATATGAAAAGTGACATCTGTCATCCAATATTGCCCTAAGTTTGTTATCTGCTAGCAATATATTCCAATGTCTCCGCACACAGTTGATAAGAGTATCTGTATTTCTCCAATATGTAGTAACCAATCTAATTTGTGAGTTAGATTTCTGTTTATGCTCCTTGTATTGTAGTAGATTCTCCCTGTTTGTGTTAGTAGCATACCGTCTTCCTTGAACTATATCACCTTTTTTATATCCCCGGTTAAGGAACCTTGTGGATAAATCTGACTCATAGGTGGTAAATGTGCTTTCCTCTGAACAAATCCTCTTCAGGCGAAGAAATTGTGATTTTGGAATGTTTCTGCAAATATGGGGCGGATGAAAGCTGGAGGCATGGAGTAGGTAGTTGTATTGGAGATATTTACGATAGATTTCTGTTGTTAATGTATGATCTACATTTCTTGTTACTAAGACATCTAGGAAGGTAATCTGATTAGTGTCATAAGTTATCGTGAATTCAATACCCCATTTAGTTTCATTCAAATAAGTCACCAACTCCTTAAGATATATGATGTCAGATCTCCATACCATCCAGCAATCATCCAAATATCTCCTCCATATATCAATTTCATCAATGTAGATGTTATGAGCTTTGTCATAAATGATTTGGTCTTCAATGTAGGCCATAAAAAGGTCTGCGTATATAGGAGCAAATGAGGCCCCCATGGCCGTGCCTTTGGTCTATAAATAACATTCGTTGCCATAGAATATCACATTTTTGGTTAACACATGTTCCGCCATACATAGTAACAGTGTATTGAAACCTGGGGGGCATAATTCTGACTTTGATAACCAATATTCCAAAGAATCTAGGCCAGCCCAATGGGGGATGTTGGTATATAATGCAGAAACATCCAAAGTGCACAAATACCACTCTTCCTCAAGCTGCATATCTGTTATTATCCAGAGGAATTCAGTCGTGTCTTGTATTCTTGCTCTGACACATTGGAGCAGGGGCTTCAGATGTAATGTGAGAAATTGAGATAATGGTTCTGTAATAGAACCTCTGCCTGAGACTATCGGTCGACCAGGTGGATGGTTTGGGTCCTTATGAATCTTAGGGAGGAAGTAGATGTATTGGTTACAGGGATCTGTAACTGTAAGATGATGTTGAATATCTTGTGTTATAATGCCTTCCTCCCTAGCTAGTTGTAAGAATTCATATATTTTCTTTTTGAATCCTAGTGTAGGATCAATCACCATATGTGTATAGTATCTACTGTCTGATAGTTGTCGCATTGCTTCAAAATTATATGCTGACCAATCCTGTACTACAATGGCACCCCCTTGTCTGCTGTTAATATTACTATTTTCTTGTTGTTAGCCATTTCCATAATAGTGTCCATCTCCAATCTTTGAGGGTGGAGTTATAGAACATGGATACAATCGGATGCATGGGTGGCATAAATGTTGATTTATATCTGAATCTAGCATCATTATCTAAATTGCCTTCTGTCTGAAAAAATAGTTTCAGGTTAAGTAATCTGCAAAATTCAAAGATATCATTAGCAAATGAATCTTCAGAAATAAAGAAACCAGGAATAAAATTAAGTCCTTTATTAAGAATTTGAATTTGTGTTGTGGACAGTGTTGTAGATGAAATGTTTAACACATTATTTAATTCTGAACAATTAGTTTCAATAGGTCTACCATGC
This sequence comes from Protopterus annectens, assembly GCF_019279795.1. Lineage (NCBI taxonomy): Eukaryota > Metazoa > Chordata > Ceratodontiformes > Protopteridae > Protopterus > Protopterus annectens. Next base: position 963,980,742 of record NC_056741.1, read on the forward strand.
TTTCCACCTCTGTGTTTCCTCCCACCCCATTTGTACCTTTGGCTAAAGGGCCCAAAGAGTTTCTTCTTTTAGAGGCTGGCGAGTCGGCAGAATGTTGTAAACCGGATTCTAAAGGGGTGGAGGAATCCTCCCCTAATTCATCACAACTTGAATTCTAGTTCACACAGGGGTGGAATAAATCTGGTTGGCATGCAATATTAAACAAAATGGAAAAGAAATGGATTATTAAATTAGGTGCACTTTTTTCCCCTGGGTTGAATGAATACATATAAAAATAGAAATGAATGTTTAAATGTATGCAATTCTGCTATTGGACTGCAGGTGGCGCTGGACCACTCTATCTATATATATATACATACATATGTTGTGAAATTTGTAACAGTTACAAACACTGAGGAAGGCCTAAGAGCCGAAACCGGTATTTTTTTTCCTCTTTCCTTTAATAAACGGATTTTGGTCCACTGTTTGCTGGCTCTACCAACTTTAATTACCACTACTATTAACTGGGAATCCTATATGACACCAAACATACAGGCACAGAGATTCCTGGATTTTGTAAATACAAACTCCCTGGACCAGATTGTCAATACACCAACCAGGGGTGCAACCATGGTTTACTATCAAAAACATGAAAATCACTTATGTGAATGGTGATTTCCACGACAAATAACATCGACTCATACATATTAATTAGGTTGTATGGTCGATGCAAGAAAGTCAACAATTTCTGTCAATTTTACTGTGTAAATCTCCCATTGACAACCATGCTGTGAGTCCCTGCTCTGTGTACGTCCTTCTAAATGGATGTACACATGAATGTCGACATTACGACTATCGCTCCTACCATGTTCAAGGAGGAGGCTGTCATGCTTGTCAGTGTTGACCTTTTGACTGCAAACCATGCAACCATACTGGATCTGGTCATCACCAGTATGGGAGAGTGCTGCACATCCCCTAGTGTAATGTCTTCCGTGGTAACAGACCACAAAATGGTCTCCATTGAAGTAAAAATATACCTGGACTCCAAGCTAACCCTGGAATATTCAGGAACTGCTCTAAGGCTAAGTTCCTGCTATTAAGTGATAACCTGGCAAAATTTCCTGACCCCATAAACCCTGAGAACACTGCTGCCTATGCAGAACTGCTCATAGAAACCCTGTACAAGCATGTTAATACTGTAGCTTCATAGAGGCAGCTGTACTCACCAGGAAGAAGTACAGAACTAAGTCAAAAAACAAGCCACCCTGGTGAAATTACAAAATCAATAGGTTGTACATCAGAAGGAAGACAATCATGGCAGAAAATTAGGAAGTGCAGCAAGCAGCAGGATAAAAGCATTCTCATCAAGCAAAACAAACAACTCAGAGGACAAATATAGTCTACCAAAGTCAAATTTAAGGTAAATTTGGGCTCCCAGGACAAGGACAACCACAAGGCATTCTTTAGCTATGTCCACAACCTCAAAGGCAATGAACAATTGTGTGCAAAGCTCATTGTAAATGGACCAGCCTATACTGAGACAAAAGATATAGCAAACCTACTGACTGACAAATTCAGCTCCAACTTTACCCTTCATTCACCTTCAACCTTCCCTCAGGAAATACCATCAAATATAACTCCCCTGTTAGCACTAGGGAGCAGGTCCTAAATGCTCTCTCTAAGGCCAATAACACTGCATCAATGGGCCTAGACAGTATCATAGGATGCCTTCTAAATAGCATGAAACATGACCTATTAGGGCCTCTTGAATTACTATTTAACTGTAGCCTCCAAACAGACTCAGTGCATCATGAATGGTGAATGGCAACAGTCATCCCTCTGCACAAAGGTGGGCCATCTACTGATCCATAAGTCTCAATAGTCTCATATGTAAAGCCATGGAAATAATTATCATGGAAATGATCAATAATGACATAGTAAACCTCCAGAACCTGGACCCAACCCAGTTTAGTTTTGTCAAAGGCAGTCATGCCTATTCTACATGCTGGACTTCTTTGAGATGTCATCAAAGCAGTGAATGAGGGCAAAATGGTTCACACTGCCTACATTGACCTAGCCACGGCATTTAACAGAATACCCCACTCAGACTTTGTTGACAAACTCAAGAGGTTAAGTACAAACCCTTATGTCAACCTGTGAATAGCAAATTGGCTCTCAGACAGGACCCAGGAAGTAAAAATTGTGGAGCCACCTCTACAAAGAGGCCAGTTACAAGTGTTTTCCCTCCAGAATCGGTCCTGGGACTGCTTCTTTTTGGCATTTACTTCTCTGAAATCAAGGCCAATATAAAAGGCATCTGGTTGACTATATTTGCAGATAATTACAAATTAGACACTATCATTGAATCCCATACTGATACAAATGTTCTCCAGGAAGGTCTTACACAAACAATTGGTGTCAGGACCATGGACTAAACCTAAATGCAAAGAAATGCATAATAGTATCTTTCAGGAAGTCATCCACCCATGGAAACTATAATATTGACAACACCCCCCTTAGAGGTGACCCAATTACTACTATTTAATTACTACATTGAATCTTCCAGCTGTACACTTCTATGCAGTTGGAAGGTTCTGCAGCGTAACCTGTCATACTATTCGACCCTGGACAGTTCGACCCCAATGCATTCATTTCAATTCATATATTTAAAAAAAAAAAAAAAAAAAAAAAAAAAAATTCCTTGTTTCCTGCCTTTACTGAACTAGAATAGTCAAGTCTTCAGGTATTGCTGATCTCTGGGCTGTGTCATAGTTCCTGTGTTGCCCATATCCTTATTTGGATAGGGGGAAGCTTCTTTGTTCACCAGTGAGAGTGGGGAGCTCTGAGCAGCCTATCTGTCCCTTGAGGAGTGGTTCCAGCCCAGTGACCTGTAGCTTATGGGCCGTTTTGGGCCATTTCCTATCTCTTTCTAACCCCCTGCTTTAAAGCCAGCTTTAGCGTACTTTTGCGCTTGTAATTTAAAGTTTGTCCTGTTTTTTGCACTTACCTGTTGAGGCTACACACTCAAGTACGCTAGCCTGTGTCACATATTTACTGCATTTTCCTGCTATTTGTTGGAAAAAAAAAAAAAAAAAAAAAAAAAAAAAATTATTATCCTTGTGTTCCGGCATTCCAAACCTAGAGTGACCCAAATACAGGCTTTGCTGTATTCTGGACTTTGGAAATTTCCTGTGTTGTCCATTTCCTTTCTTGGATAGAGGGAGGTTTCTTTGTTCACCAGTGGCAGTGGGGAACTTAGAGCAGCCTATCTATCCCTGGAGGAGTGTTCCCAGCACAAGAATCTGGTAGTCTATTGGCCATTTTGGACCAATTTCTAGCTCTTTCAAATCCCCCTGTATAAAACCCGCTTTGGCGAGGTTTTTGCGCTTGTTACTACTCAGCCAAGCTCCTCGTGGTCCTGCAGAGTGGTGCTAGCAGCAGAGAGGCTAAAAGAGCGACTGCTAACCTGATAAAAGTGTTTTTTCCTGCTACTACCTGGGCGACTGTCCGATCTAGCTAAATTGCAAATATTTCTCTTCTTGAACTGTTTTAAACTGTCTAAAGTTGTTTTTGCACCTGCACCTTTAAAGTTTGTCCTGTTTGTTGCATTTACTTGTTGAGGTTACACACTCAAGTGCGCTAGCCTGTGTTACATATTTATTGCAATTTCCTGCTGTTGTTGCAAAAAAGAAAAAAAGTTATCCTTGTTTCCCATCTTTCCTGACCTAGAGTAGTCCAAATACAGGCTTTGCTGTATTCTGGACTTTGGAAAGTTCCTGTGTTGCCATTTCCTTTCTTGGATAGAGGTAGGCTTCTTTGTTCACCAGTGGCAGTGGGGAGCTTGGAGCAGGTTATCTGTCCCTGGAGGAGTGTTCCCAGCACAGGAATCTGGTAGTCTGTTGGCTGTTTTGGGCCAATTTCTAGCTCTTTCAAGTCCGCCTGTATAAAACCCGCTGTAGCGCGGCTTTGCGTGATTTTGTTCATAGCGCTTCATCGAGCAGCGCCGCTTATTTGGGTTTGAGCCTTGGAACTAATCTAGATCTCATAATAAACACCCTATTCCTATGCTAAAGCCTAGCACTTGCTCACTAAAGCAATTATATAAGTCAGCACTAAAAAAATTAAAAGCACTACACCCTCACAAACTCCCCTTGAGTAACTTGTTCCCCATTGGCCCTTTTTTTCAATTATAAAGGAATTCCCAATACTATTCTAGCATGTCCAAAGGTCAGTTGTCAATCTCCTCTCCGGTCCAGCTGGTGAACCTAGGAATCTTGAGGCAATGTTACAACTGCCTAATGTACACAGACAACCCTCTCCTCCTCCCAACAAATTCCAACACATGTGAGAGATGCAACCATATAGCTAAACTGGAGGCAAAGCTCTCTCAACTCAGTACTGGCGTAACCAGTCAGGAGGAGAAGGAAACCACACTCACTACAATTCCAGTCTCACATAGACCTACCACGACAGCAAACCAAACACATAAACACACAAAAACATACTTGGAGGCTCTAAATAAAATCTGCCTAAGCAGCAAAGACCTCCAAAGCAGACACCCAAGCAACCGCTACCCCAAAACAAAACACATGCAACACACAGCTCACAAAGCCAGTGTGCGAACAGTCACAGCCCTTAAGGCTAAACAACACACCTGATACACTTGTAATAGGTGACTCTATCATCAGGCACACTGACGTCCCGCTCACCAGGCTGAACAAGGAGAAGGTCACGGTGAGCTGCCTATCGGGTGCTAGGATCCGCCACATAACACAAGCACTCAGGTCACTCCAAGGCAAGTACAAATATGACTCAGTCATTGTCCATGCTGGTGTGAATGACCTGAGACGTACCTCCCTGGACTACATGAAAAGAGACATAGAGGAGCTCTCTGGGCATGTAGCCCAGGCCGGTATGACCCTGACCTTGAGTAGCATCTTACCCTCACCAAGAATGATGCCACAATATGAAGACAAGATGATCAGTTTCAACAATTGGCTTAAGTATTGGTGTCATTCAAAGGGGATCCAATGCCTGTCAGCTTGGGATGATATGCACGACAAGCCACGATGCTTTGCTAGGGACGGCTTGCACCTGTCAACCTGGGCTTTGGATATTGGCAAAGGCTCTTGCTACCCCATAGTGCCTTTTTTAGGCAAGGGTCAAAAGACAAACCCACCTCCATAGGTATCACAAGGGATAAGAAACTAAGAGCAATGCTACTCAACGCTAGAAGTCTAAACCTCAAGATGCACGCACTCGAAACTCTCCTTAGCATGGAGAACATCGATATCTGTGCAGTAACAGAAACCTGGTTCAGGACTCCCGAGAGCACCCCAGCACTACCAGGTTATACCTCATACCATGCTTTTCGGCCCAAAACTTGGACCGAACCACAAAAGGAGGGGAGTATCGATATTCATCAAAGATACCCACACCTCCAGGTTGGTGGCAAAGCACGAAGCATCAGAGACTATCCATGTGCAACTAACAGTGGGTAAAACTGCCTTCCAGTTTATAGCCTGCTACAGACCACCCTCCCAAACCCAGGAACCCCACTCGGCCTTCCTGAAAACACTGGAAAATATGAAGGTCTCTCCAAACACCATTATACTGGGCGACTTCAACTACCCAAACATAGATTGGGAGCATTACTCTAGCTCCAACACCCTTGCCCAAAGGTTCCTAGAATTCATAAACTCAAATGCTATGGAACAACTTGTTACCACTCCCACAAGAGGGGAAAACATACTGGACCTGATCATCACCAACATGGGGACTCTATGCTCCAGACCAGAAGTGTATCCCTCACTGGTAAGATCAGACCATAAACTGATCTCACTGGATATTCACATCCCGACCCCACCCCTGCCCAGAAAACCACAGTGAAAAACTTCTCTAAAGCAAATTTCACACTCCTCAAAACCGAGGTGGAATCCTTCAAAGCCCCCCAGGCCTGTGGAAAATACGGCCCAGACCGCAGAATCCTTTATAAATGCATTCTATGAACACCTTCAGGAATGCATGGATCATGCAATCCCAAATAAAACCAAGACCCAATCCTCCAAAGGCAGGCGTCCTGTCTGGTGGACCCCAGCCATAAACAAACTATACAATAGAAGGAGGAAGCTACTACATGATAGAGCAAAATCCCAAAAGGGAAGGCATCTCTGATCAGTATTAGCAAAAACTAAGGGCACTCATAAAATCGTCAAAGGCCAGCTTCGAGAGAAAAATTGCACAGGACACTAAAGATAATCACAAGGCTTTCTTTAGTTATGTTAGGAACCTGGGTGGGAATTCCCAGATATGCTCAGAATTAGTCCAAAATGACAAAAATACACTGATCCCACAGACATTGCCAACATCCTAGCTGACAGGTTCAGCGCAAACTTCTCCCTCCCCACCAAAAGGGCAAATATCTATCCCAGCAGAGTGCTGCCCCTGACATCTCAGATGCTCAGGTGAGAGCTGCCCTCTCCAAAGCAAAAACACAGCATCAATGGGACCAGGCCGTGTCCCAGGCTGCGTCCTACATGAACTCCAAGAAGAGCTAAACCCAAACATAAAACTACTGTTCAATCTCAGCCTTACTACAGGATATGTACCCAAAGAGTGGCGTACAGCAACAGTGGTCCCTCTCCACAAAGGTGGTGCCTCAACGGACCCTGGAAACTATCGCCCCATAAGCCTGACTAGCTTGGTCTGCAAAGCTATGGAAAGGATCATCATGGACCTCATAAATAAAGATATTGGGGACCTAAAGACACTGGATCCTACCCAGTTTGGCTTTGTTAAGGGCAGATCCTGCCTCTTAAACCTGGTTGACTTTTGAAACAGTCACCAAGGCCATTGACGAAGGGAAGGTGGTCCACACAGCCTATCTGGACCTCGCAAAAGCCTTCGATACAATACCCCACTCAGGCATTATAGATAAGCTCACCAGCTTAAATATAAACCCTATGTCACTAGATGGGTTGCAAACTGGCTCAAGGACAGAACCCACATGGTTAGAATTGCTGGAGCCATGTCAGACTCCAAACCAGTTACAAGTGGCGTCCCACAAGGCTCAGTCCTGGGACCTCTCTTGTTTGGTATATATTTTCAGAGGTACAGGCCAACACGGAAGGACTGTGGCTGACCAAGTTCGCAGATGACTGCAAACTGGGCCATAATCGACTCTCCAGCCGACACAAGCATCCTCCAAAAGGGCCTCATAGAAACAGACAACTGGTGCCAGAGCCATGGTCTCAAGCTAAATGCCAAAAGTGTATAGTCATCCCTTTGGCAAAAACAAAGTGCCCACAACTTACCACATAGGTGGTAATCCATTAAGTACAGAAGACGTCATTAGGGACCTGGGGACCCAAGTTGATAGCAATCTCTCATTTGACAACCACGTGGCCAAAGTGGTTAGAAAAACATTTTATATAGCCCACCTAATCATGAAGGGATTCACATCTAGATTAGGAGAGGTCATCGTGCCTCTTTACTCATCCCTCATCAGGCCCATAATAGAGTACAATGCCCCTTTGGGATGTACCTTACCAAACACCTGCAGCAACTGGAAAGACCCCAAAAGTACCTCACCAAGAGGATCAAAGGGCTCAAACAGATGCCATATGCTACCCGGTTAAAGAAACTCCAGCTCTACTCAGTGGCATACCGCCTGCTCAGAGGTGACCTGTGCCTGACGTATAAGGCCATGTCCAACCCGGAATTAAGGGACATGCTGCACCTCAAAAATCCAAATCCCATCGAGCTACACGCCGAGAGACTTGAACCTCAGCACTGAAATAAATAGGACATGCTGGAGGGACAGATTCATAACCCAGAGGCTCCCTTCACTATGGAATAAAATCCCAGTCCAGGTTAGGCAGAGTCCCTCATTGACTCTCTTCAAGAGGAATCTTGATGAGTGGATGGGAGATCATAGGTTTACCCCGGGTATCACTTCTGTGTCACTGTTAGACAGAGGCACAGTATACTAACCTCGAAAAAGGGCATAGCAAAATTAATTTAAAATGGGTGGCGAAAGCCAAACATACTCTGGCTAGGCTTATAAATGCCCTAGGGCAGATAGCCTAGTATGAACCTATGAACCTATGAACCTATACAATTTCATCTATAAATGTATATGTATTGTCTATTGAACTTTTTAGTGGACAGTTCAACCCCAGACTATTCGACCCCAAACATATTCTAATATGTACTTTATCATTATTCAATAATAACACTTTTTTCTTTGTATATATTTTTATTATTTTTTTTATTTTTTTATTACATTTGTTAGTTTTAATATAACTTAATATTATGTTAGTATAAATGCAATTTATAAACTTTTTTTCATATAACTAATGTTTTAACATGTATTCTTGTTTTATTTTATAACATACTTTCTAATGTTTTCTTTAATTAAATATTTTAATGTTAACTCGTGTATTATTTAATATCTATAAATTCTTTAAAATTATATGAACCCCTTTTGTTTTCAGGTTAATATGCTTTTTAAAACTTACTGAAACTAATGTTTTATTCAGGTATATATTTCTTCTTCATTTTCATCTTTCTTTTAACTCATTAAGAAATTATGTACTACTCCCCATAAGTATTCCAAATGTGTTCTATTTATACGATCTCATGCTAACGTTAACAGTCTGTTATCATTTGTTAGATATTTTTTTCTTGTTTTTGGTGGGTCTGGTTTTTGAAAGTGGGTGCGTGTTGAAAAGTTCCTTTGGTAACTTTCATATTGTGTTTAGCAGGCAGAGAGATTTAATAAGGAAATGCAATCTGTTTATTAGAAGCTGTGAAATTACTGCATATATAATAGCATAGCTTGCCTTTTACCTTGTTTTCAGTCTTCGTTCCTACCATAGACTTTGAGAATTCATTGTTGCACTTCCTGACTGATGATAACTTCCCTGTTTTTAGTAGTACCCAGTATTTCAAATGGAAAGCAAAAGAGGAACAGTCCACAGGTCATGAAAAAAATTAAAAACCCAAGCTGTCCCTACTTTCCCATTACTCCTACACTTATGACACTTATGACATCCACAGTACGATTTGAACCAAGTAAACCGGATATAGTCATTTTTGCACTAGTGGAAAGCAATACTTTCCCACTATATCATGTAACTTAAATGGATTTTGAGAAATGATTTCTATTTCTATTTTTTTTTGATAAGTGGCAAATAATCCTTATAAACTATCACATAATGTACTGTTTCTCTGGATCGCATGTTCTTTTTTGTGATGCGTAATGGATGATTGTAAAAAATATAGCATGCATTCTTATAACTTTGCAAATATAACTAAGGTCTGTACATTGTGGAAATTCTTGTTTAATGTTTATAAGTTATATTGCTGTTTAAGTAGCATCAAGTAATGACAGTGTCTGTTTTACAATTTGTTTTTATGTTCTGACGTGATTTTTCTTTACTTCCATTATTTTTTTATGCGGGTCGAACCGTCTGGGGTCGAATAGGTCGGGGTCGAATCATCTGGGGGTGAATTGGCGGAGTCCAAACATCCTGTACCTCTCAGAGGGCTTTTACTTCAAACTACTGTCAGAAAGTCACACGGTTCATCATGGATAAGGTGCATAGGTTCATAGGTAAGTACTAGACTAGGTGCCCTTACATGCTATTTTAAGCCTAGCATGTTTGACAAAACCTATCCCATTATGATAGATTATGATATATTGTCATTTGTGGTAGCTCAGATAAAGCAGTGATTTGCTCCTGACACCCACTGAATCTTTCAGTAATCTTTCAGTGCATTATCGGGATTGCTGGTTTGAATTCCGTGATGAAGTCATGAAGATAACATCTTCCACATGTCCTGATTACTGCAGATCAGAACCTTGGACCACAAGGCTGGTATTATTTTGCCATAATTCCCTGAGTTTAATTATTTTTCAGATTGTCTAAGCCTCTTTGGGTTTGAGAGTGTTCCATGAATCTCATAAGGAGATCCTAGTCACCACTATTCACAAGAGACCAACATCTGATCCTAACTTTCAGAAGAATTACCACCCAGTTTCTAACCTCCCTTTTCTCAAGAAGGTTATTGAGAAAGTAATATTCACACAGATGTATGTATTTATTTATTAAGTTATTTTTGGTCTATTTACCCTCTGATCATCTAGGTATCTGTACTGTCCGGTTAGCTGGTCCATTTGGTCCAGTATGGTGGCAACCTATTTCCCCATTCATTCCTAGGAGCAAGGGATAGATAAGTATGTCAGTGCTGTCATTTGTGAGGAACTAACAGGGATTTTGCTTTATGGCCCCAACCCTGCACCATCAACAGTCTTCAGTACTATTACCTAAAAGTGCATGTATGCATGTGTGCTAATGCACATACCAGACCTCAAATTAACAGGCGAGCTGTTTTACAGCATTGTCTTAGTAACCTCAGACTGCAGGCAGTTTAGCTGCTTTTCAGCAGGTGCCAACAAAGCAATGAGTTAAAGTCCCCTTCCACACCCCAGGATTAATGAGCCAGTCTCAACTACTCATGTCCATTCTCCCATTTCATATACTCCAGTGCTTATGATCCTGGTCAAACATAGGTCTTCTGGGTTATAGGTAGGGAGGGATTTATCTAACTATTTTATTGTATTTGATATTTGTTCACCAGGAAAGTCAGACTGGCATAATATCCCATTTTCAGCAGAAGTTCATGGGAAAAAAGCTCCACATTGACATAATATTGCTAAAGTTAAATAACAGCATTCATATAAAACCTAATACAGAAGAACAGCATATTAACAAAATAAAAAATTCACAACATCAGTCATACAGTGTGAACTTATACATACAGAGTGCAAATATCTGAACAGAGATAACAAGTTGAAAAAAAGAGGACAGTTAAAGAATTCCCTAGTGGCAGTTCAGACACTGAGTACACACTTTGGATTGGCTAGTATGATAATCGATCAAGCAGTGTGTGTGTGTGTGTGTGTGTGTGTGTGTGTGTGTGTGTGTGTGTGTGTGTGTGTGTGTGTGCGTGTGTGTGTGTGTGCGTGTATGTGTGTTGTCTGAATCCATTTCTCTGATTCCTTCTAAGAAACCAAAGCACATGCATGCGAATATGTCTCACAGTAAAGTTCTAGGTTTGTTCTGAGGTGGAACTAGACAGATAGCTTTTGTTAAAAAAAGGCCTTAATGAACAAGCTTTGGTGAATAATTTTGAGTTGATTTAATTTTTTTTTTCAGTTTTAGTAGACTGCCATCTAAATGTATTCTCACTACACAACAGGAACAAAATTCTAGAGATGCATGGGTTAAGTGTCAGGAAATACTCTTTATACTCATTTGCTTATACTTCAACATTGTTTATACTTTCAGAGGTACCAGTGATATACCCTTATGAAATTTCAGTAACATTGTCCAAATGTCCAGTGACATCATCAGATTATTATGAAATGCTCTGACACCCCATTCCTTTGGTGTCATATTCACTAAAGAGTAGAAATTAAATAGTGACAACTTATTTGTGACATTATGCAGTTCAAAACTCGATTAAGCCTAATGCTTTTCAGTGTATGAATCTGCTTGATGTGATTTGGCACATATTTTCATTAATCTTAATTTCTAATCTTGAAATTCTTCCTCTGGCTTGATTTTATTCTTCTATACCTCCTAGTATCTTAACATGCCATACAAGAAAAGTTAGACCACATACTTAAAAGGCTGCAGGTAAGCATTTTCATTGTGCTAGCTACATACACAGTGACTTTTGCTGTAATGTTTAAGAATGTCTTTGAGCATATCCCCATTTTCAGGCCAGTAGATATACAGTGAATCTGTAGTTTGCCACATAAATCTGACATGCCATTAGAATTCGTGCTGGTTCATTTTAAAGGCAACATTTTTGTGCTGATCTGGCTCTGTTATATAGTAAAAGAGTGAAGAACATGGAAATTCCAGTACCTCTGAAGAAGATGAACACTGAATCTTATTTTATATCCAGAAATCTGCTAAGCGACCTGAAATCTGGAATAAAATCATGACTAACAGTAACAGTTATCTCATTTATAATCTTGTCAATCTGATGCTCTTCCTTAAGTACAGAAATTAAAAAAATGAATATATTATAATACATTCAATGGATCATTGTACAGTCAAGTTACATTCACCAATAAACTGTATTTATTCCAGACAGAGGAGCAATAATGTAAATTTTCATTTTGAGCAGTTTTATACATGCAGTTTGATTACATAAAAAGCACATATGATGACATCAAAGAATAATTTGAATAGCATCTCCACATCATAGAGACAACATAAAGCCAGTATCATTCCCAAAATTTGGTATTTGTTATATCTATTTTAGAAATCCTTAAGGGATAACCTTACTAAATGTAAGCATATTCAAATGCCATTCAGTTTGGTAGTGGAGTTTGGTTTTATTCGCCTGAATGTACCCATAAAGACTTAAAAAGTAAGAAGTTGTGGGCATTCAGAAACCATGTAGCTGAAACACTGATATATCCTTATGGGAACATTTGCATATTTTCCAAGGCCCTCCATTACAGGAGGTTTAAAGTTTCACAGTCAAGACTCTAGCTTGGCTGAGCCTTGCAGTGTTTACCAAATGGTTTGTCTGTATGAGCTTTTTACCTTTGGTTTAAGCATTCAAATACCACTGTGTGGCAGCAAGCAATAAATTGTAGGTATATATGTGGGTGAATTCTGCCATGAGCACGTATCTATAATTATGATTTTTCTGCATTTAAAAAAAAAGTATTTTGTCATAACCCGATGGACAAAATTCAAAGAGAATATAGTTATCTCAATGAAATGTGTGAAAAATGTATGAATGATCAATATATTTGAAATGATAAGGGACTCAGAAATTCAATGATATATTTGGTATGGTAGTCAAGAAAAATTGTCTCTATTTGCAGATGATATTATTTTTTATCTGTGTTGTGGAGCATTCTAAGACAGTTTCAAGTCTTTTCAGGATGCAAAATTAGGTTATAGGTAATAGCTATAAACTATCTACCCATAGATGAACTGATTCAGCAGTACCTATGTTTGTGGGGACATGGTGAAATGAAGTGTTTGTTAGTATGAGTTCGAAGGGATTCTTTTGTGGCAACTGAGGGTATGTGGAATGACTAGACAAAAGATAGTACTTCTTTCTTCTTTTGGCTGCTCCCATTAGGGGTTTCCACAGCAGATCAACTGTTTCCATTTCTTCCTGTCCTCTGCATCTTGCTCTGTCACACCAACCACCTGCATGTCCTCTCTCACCACATCCATAAACCTTATCTTAGGCCTTCCTCTTTTCCTGTTACCTGGCAGCTTCATTCTTAGCATCTTTTTCCCAATATATTCTGCATCCCTCCTCAGCACATGTCCAAACCAATGTAATCTTGCCCCTCTGGCTTTGTCTAAAAACCTTCTAACCTGGGCTGACCCTCTAGTATACTTATTCCTAATCCTGTCCATCCATGTCACACCCAGTGCAAATCTTAACATCTTCAACTCTGCCACGTCAAGCTTTCACTCCTGCCTTTTTGTCAATGCAACTGTCTCCAACCCATATAACATAGCTGGTTTCACTACCCTCTTGTAGATCTTCCCTTTCACTCTTACTGGTACTCGTCTGTCACAAATCACTCCTGACACTGTTCTCCACCCACTCCATCCTGCCTGTACTCTCTTCTTTACCTCTCTTCCACATTCACCACTACTCTGAACTGTTGATCCCAAGTATTTAAACTTATCCACCTTCGCCACCTCTACTCCCTGCATCCTCACCATTCCTCTATCCCCCTCTCATTCACACACACATATTCTGTCTTAGTCCTGCTGACCTTCATTCCTCTTCTCAAAGAGCATATCTCCACCACTCCAGGGTCTCCTCCACCTGTTCCCTACTCTCACTACAGATCACAATGTCATCTGCAAACATCATAGTCCATGGGGACTCCTGTCTGATCTCATCTGCCATTCTGTCCATCAGCATTGCAAATAAGAAAGGGCTCAGAGCTGATCCTTGATGTAATCCCACCTCCACCTTAAACGCTTCCGTCACTCCCACTGCAGACCTCACCGCTGTCACACTACCCTCGTACATATCCTGTACCACTCTTACATACTTCTCTGATACTCCCAACGTCCTCATACAATACCACAACTCCTCTCTATGCACCCTGTCATATGCTTTCTCTAAGTCCACAAAGACACATTGCAACTCCTTCTGACCTTCTCTGTACTTCTCCATCAACACTCTCAGAGCAAACATCGCATCTGTAGTGCTCTTTCCTGGCATGAAACCATACCGCTGATCACTAATCATCACCTCCTTTCTTAATCTAGCTTCCACTACTCTTTCCCATAACTTCATGCTGTGACTGATCAATTTAAATCCTCTGTAGTTACTACAGCTCTGCACATCACCCTTATTCTTAAAAATCGGTACCAAAACACTTTTTCTCCATTCCTCAGGCATCCTCTCACTTTCCAGGATTTCATTAAACAATCTAGTTAAAAACTCCACTGCCATTTCACCTAAACACCTCCATGCTTCCATAGGTATGTCATCTGGACCAACAGCCTTTCTGTTCTTCATCCTCTTCATAGCTATCCTTACTTCCTCCTTGCTAATCCACTGCACTTCATGATTCACTATCCGCACATCATCCAACCTTCTCTCCCTCTTATTCTCTTCATTGATCAGCCTCTCAAAGTACTCTTTCCATCTGCTCAACACACTCTCCTCGCTTGTGAGTACGTTTCCCTCATTATCCTTTATCTCTCTTACCTGCTGCACATCTTAACTAGCTCGGTCCCTCTGTCTAGCCAATCGGTACAGGTCTTTTTCTCCCTCCTTAGTGTCCAACCATTCATACAACTCTTCATACGCCTTATCCTTAGCCTTCGCCACCTCTCTCTTTGCCATGCACCTCATCTCCTTATACTCTTATCTACTTTCCTTCATCTTTCTGACAATCCCACTTCTTCTTTGCCAACCTCTTTCTCTGTATACTCTCCTGTACTTCTTCATTCCACCACCAGGTCTCCTTGTCCTCCTTCCTCTTTACAGATGTCACACCAAGCACCTTTCTAGCCATCTCTCTTACTAGCTCTGCTGTAGTTACCCAGCTCTTCGGTAACTCTTCACTGCCACCCAGTGCCTGTCCTAACTCTTACCTGAACTCCACCTCACAATTACCATTTTTCAATTTCCACCATTCGATCCTTGTTGCTGCCCTCACACTCATCCTCCTCTTCTTGATCACCAGTGTCATACTACAAACCACCATCCAATGCTGCCTAACTACACTTTCCCCTGCCACCACTTTACAGTCTCCAGTCTCCTTCAGACTGGCCCTTCTATAAAAGATATAATCCACCTGTGTGCATCTTCCTCCACTCTTGTATGTCACCCTATGCTCCTCCCTCTTGTTAAAATACGTATTCACCACAGCCATGACCATCCTTTTCGCAAAATCCACTACCATCTGACCTTCTGTATTCCTTTGCTTAACACCATACCTACCCATCACTTCCTCATCCTCTCTTTTCCCTTCACCAACATGCCCATTGAAATCTGCTCCAATCACCAGTCTCTCACCCTTGGGTACAGCCATCACCACTTCATCCAACTCACTCCAAAATTTTTCTTTCTCATCCATCGCACACCCAGCTTGTGGAGCATATGCACTAACAACATTCATCATTACACCATCAGTTTCCAGCTTCATAAACATCACTCTATCTGACACTCTTTTCACCTCCAAAACACTCTTAGCATACTGTTCCTTCAGGATAACCCCTATGCCATTTCTCCTCCCATCCACACCATGATAAAACAAGTTGAACCTGCTTCCGATACACCTAGCCTTGCTCCCCTTCCATCTGGTCTCTTGTACACACAATATACCAACCTTCCTTCAGTCTGTCATATCAGCTAGCTCTCTCCCTATACCAGTCATACTGCCAACATTCAAAGTTCTGACCCTCACTATCACAGTCCTAGCCTTTACCTGCCTTCAGGCATGCCTTCCCCCTCTTGTCCTCTTTCAGCCAACAGTAGCCCAATTTCTGCCAGCACCCTGTTGGCCAACAGTACTGGTGGCGGTCGTTGTTAACCCAGGCCTCGATCGATCTGGTATATATATATCTGTACTGTTGTCCGCATGTATGATTTGGTAAAATTTTACGCTGGATGCCCTTCCTGACACAACCCTCTCCATTTATCCGGGCTTGGGACCGGCACAAAGAAATGCACTGGCTTGTGCATCCCCAGTGGCTTGATTAGACAAAAATAAATTGGAGGCTCTGTTTTGTGGAGGTGGATGGGAGGACACAAGCAGTGAAAATGGGTTTGATCCCTTTGGATTTATACACAGGTCATGCAGATATGTTATCAACCAGAGGGGAAGTTGCGGATAGCAATTAGTAAAGAGTTGAGGGTTTTTATCTGGGAGGTGGGAGGTCGGGAGTTAGGTGGGATGGGTTAATCCTTCCAGTAGAGCAGGTTGATTTGGGATTTACTGATTTGAGGGGTATTTCAGAGATACACAGTTGAGGCTCCAGTGTGTGACACAAGTGGAAATCTATGGTTCAAGGTGGAGGAGGATGGTGGTGAAATGGGGGCTGGCTGGGAAATATGGGGACTGAGATTTTGGATGCAGATCCTTGAGGAGTATAGCAATGGCCATGCAGAGTGTTGTATTCATGGAGTGGCAGAGAGTGCTCTGGAAGCTGAACCAATATGAGAGTGGAGGGGGAACATTCTGCTGATGAGGTTGGCTGCAGCTGGGAGTGCAGAGAGTGGGCCGGAGGATGCTGGAATTTGCTGGAGAAGGTTTTAGGAGCAAATGGTTAGAGAGGGAGGAGTGGTAAAATGGGAAGATGCCAGGGGGTTCTTTGGACTGTGATACAGGGACTGACTTCCATATTAGGGATTGATGTTGGAGTGTGGATGGGGAGAGGGGAGTGGGGGGTCCTGAGTGGGGGAACAGTACTGGTGGAGTTTTAGCTGAGTCTGGAACAGATGCTGCTGTTAGGGATAGGATAACTGGTATGGCATATAGAATATTGCAGATGGCTGTAGGAGTCAGTTAGGGGAGGTTGGAGGAAATTGGAAGGAGAGGTTCAATAGGCAGTTCACAGGGAGGCAGTGATGGGATATATGTATGGATCCCAGGTATGAAGTGAGGTCTGGAAGATTTGGGCTCTTTGCTTGGTGGTGTTTGCATGGGTGTTTTGTAAGGCCCCAGCAGACTCCAGGGAGTTTTTCCTCAGGTAGATTGCAGATGTTGGAGGTGTGATGTGGAGGATGGCGGTGGTTGATAGCATATTTTTTGGGAATGTGGTAAGTTGTCAGACTTTGAGGGTTTCCTTGGGATTGGTCTTTCAGAAGCACTGGGTAAGCATGTTGCCATAAATAAGGAGGTGATTTTCTTTGAACTGTGAAGCAGAATTGGAATTGCCTGGACATGGCTGGACCTTGTTGGGTTTGATTCTGGTGGCTGTCAGAAAGGCAGTTACTGGAGAATGGAGATCAAAGTCTAGACCAGGTGTACTGTAAATAAGGAATATGGTAACACAGATAGAAAAACTAGAGGTGGGATCTTTAGAGAGAGTTGAGAGCAAACTGCATAGAAAGGGTTGGGAGTTTTGAGAACAATATATGTAGAATGGTTTTTGGGGGAGGGGGAGGTTCATGGGGCAGGAGTTGAGTGAGACATGATGTCTGTCTGACAAAGACTACAGAATAATATAGATTATGTATAATGTTTGCAACTGAAAATGTCAATATGGTTTGTTTTCATTTATCAACTCAATGAAATAAACTGGCGTAAAACCTACAAATCAGCATGAAGGGAGCACAGCAAAGGAGAAGAAATAAGAAAAATGCCTTAAATTACACATAAAACAAAAAACTTCTTTTGTGTTCTTTCATTATTATATGCACATTGTTTAAATCTGATCAACTAACCATTTTTACATCATTTATCAGTTAGAAATAATACCACCTATCTACAGGAATAAAGGAAAGGAGTAAAGAGAAGAGAGATATAGGAAAAAAGAGAGAAAACAAATATAAAAAAAAAACTACAGTACCTTATTCTGCCACTACACATAACCATCTCCTTTTTTAATACACAATGCATTTCCACAGTGTTTACCTGCATCACTTTAACTTCACACACTATCTTACAGTCCTTTTCCTGCAAAATAAGTCCAAACAGGTTTCTTTTTACTTCACCAGCAGTTCCTCTTTCTTCTCAGCTATTTAAACTGTAAAGGCAGTTCAATCAACTGGAACTACGAGATAAGAAGATAAGAAAATAAAATTCCAGGCCTGCTACAAGAAACAGAACAGACAAAGGATTTTAAAGCCTCAGATTGTCATAAATGAAACATCCCATTCTCCCTGGTGCTGCAGAAAGCCAAAATGGACTGTTCACACTTCTGAAGATGGGAGAGCCTTAAAAATCTTCAAAAAAGTAGGTCTTGCTTCTTTCCTTGTGCTTACAGGGTATTTAATGCCATCCACAGTAAAAGTTAGGTTATTAGGATATTTCATTTGAAATCTGATATTTTTGTCAATCAGAAACTTACAATATGGAGCCAGCATTTGTCTAGATTGCCTTATTTGTGTTGGTAAATCCTGTGCTATAGAAATGTTATTATTTTGCCACATTATAGATCCACCAGATTTTTTAATAGTTAACAGCACTTTGCTCACATCTTGGTAGTTCAATATTTTAACATAAACAGGTCTGGGTATATTTGAAGCTTGAGATTCTCTGTATGCTCTATGCGCCCTTTCTATGACCATCTGCTTAACAACCTCAGAGTCCTTGAGCAGTATTTCGAATATTTGTGTAATAGAAGTGATCAGGTCATTATATTGAATAGATTCTGGGATCCCTCTAATGATTATATTGTTACGTCTGGATCTTGCTTCCAAGTCCAGAACTTTATTTTGCATCATTTGAATGTCAGTTCCATGTGTCTCTGTTCTTTTAGTGAGCATTAATATATTGTCTTCAATGGTAGCAATTCTAGTTTCTGCTTTCTCCATTCTTTTGAGAATCCGATTACATGTGTCACTAAATGAAAGTGTTTGAGATGTTAGCTCTTTTAAGGCATCCTGTATAGGTAGCAATGCTGATTTGATTTCTTCCATTGTGACCTGTTAATCAGATTTTGTTGATGGCCCTGTTTTTGCAGTCTCTTGCTGTTTGATAGTTTTCTGTCTCTTGATTAAAGATTCTTTCTCCGGTGATTGCAAAGCTGACAGCTTGGTTTTGGAAGTTGCAGTTTCCATATTTTTGTCCTCCTTTGACATTTCGAAATTCTGCACGAAGATTTATTTCCCAAAGAAAAGTTACAAAAGTGAGATCAATCAGTCCTTTGTTTGGTGCTCTGTTCAGAGTCAACCTGACAATCAGATCCAGTCCTGCTATTACCAAGTATTTTTTTTCGATTTTTCTTTCTCAGAACCAAAAGTGACTTCTGCGCAATTAGTAATAACTGCCAATTAGTTTGTTTACTCTAAGTATAACTCCACAGGGTTGATTTTTGAATATATTATAATACATTCAATGGATCATTGTACAGTCAAGTTACATTCACCAGTATTCGTTCCAGACAGAGGAACAATAATGTAAATTTTCATTTTGAGCACTTTTATACATGCAGTTTGATTACATAAAAAGCACATATGATGACATCAAAGAATAATTTGAATAGCATCGCCACATCACAGAGACAACATAAAGCCAGTATCATTCCCAAAATTTGGTATTTGTTATATCTTTTTTAGAAATCCTTAAGGGATAACCTTACTAAATGTAAGCATATTCAAATGCCATTCAGTTTGGTAGTGTAGTTTGGTTTTATTCGCCTGAATGTACCCATAAAGACTTAAAAAGTAAGAAGTCGTGGGCATTCAGAAACCATGTAGCTGAAACACTGATATATCCTTATGGGAACATTTGCATATTTTCCAAGGCCCTCCCATTACAGGAGGTTTAAAGTTTCACAGTCAAGACTCTAGCTTGGCTGAGCCTTGCAGTGTTTACCAAATGGTTTGTCTGTATGAGCTTTTTACCTTTGGTTTAAGCATTCAAATACCACTGTGTGGCAGCAAGCAATGAATTGTAGGTATATATGTGGGTGAATTCTGCCATGAGCACGTATCTATAATTATGATTTTTCTGCATTTTAAAAAAAAGTATTTTGTCATAACCCGATGGACAAAATTCAAAGAGAATATAGTTATCTCAATGAAATGTGTAAAAAATGTATGAATGATCAATATATTTGAAATGATAAGGGACTCAGAAATTCAATGATGTATTTGGTATGGTAGTCAAGAAAAATTGTCTCTATTTGCAGATGATATTATTTTTTATCTGTGTTGTGGAGCATTCTAAGACAGTTTCAAGTCTTTTCAGGATACAAAATTAGGTTATAGGTAATAGCTATAAATTATCTACCCATAGATGAACTGATTCAGCAGTACCTATGTTTGTGGGGACATGGTG
The DNA here is from genome assembly GCF_019279795.1 of Protopterus annectens. Classification (NCBI taxonomy): domain Eukaryota; kingdom Metazoa; phylum Chordata; order Ceratodontiformes; family Protopteridae; genus Protopterus; species Protopterus annectens. The sequence goes on from NC_056741.1 coordinate 964,001,251, forward strand.
AAATTAAGTGTTTGTTAGTATGAATTCGAAGGGATTCTTTTGTGGCAAATGAGGGTATGTGGAAGGACTAGACAAAAGATAGTACTTCTTTCTTCTTTTGGCTGCTCCCGTTAGGGGTTTCCACAGCAGATCAACTGTTTCCATTTCTTCCTGTCCTCTGCATCTTGCTCTGTCACACCAACCACCTGCATGTCCTCTCTCACCGCATCCATAAACCTTATCTTAGGCCTTCCTCTTTTCCTGTTACCTGGCAGCTTCATTCTTAGCATCTTTTTCCCAATATATTCTGCATCCCTCCTCAGCACATGTCCAAACCAATGTAATATTGCCCCTTTGGCTTTGTCTAAAAACCTTCCAACCTGGGCTGACCCTCTAATATACTTATTCCTAATCCTGTCCATCCATGTCACACCCAGTGCAAATCTTAACATCTTCAACTCTGCCATGTCAAGCTTTCACTCCTGCCTTTTTGTCAATGCAACTGTCTCCAACCCATATAACATAGCTGGTTTCACTACCCTCTTGTAGACCTTCCCTTTCACTCTTACTGGTACTCGTCTGTCACAAATCACTCCTGACACTGTTCTCCACCCACTCCATCCTGCCTGTACTCTCTTCTTTACCTCTCTTCCACATTCACCATTACTCTGAACTGTTGATCCCAAGTATTTAAACTTATCCACCTTCGCCACCTCTACTCCCTGCATCCTCACCATTCCTCTATCCCCCTCTCATTCACACACACATATTCTGTCTTAGTCCTGCTGACCTTCATTCCTCTTCTCTCTAGAGCATATCTCCACCACACCAGGGTCTCCTCCACCTGTTCCCTACTCTCACTACAGATCACAATGTCATCTGCAAACATCATAGTCCATGGGGACTCCTGTCTGATCTCATCTGTCATTCTGTCCATCAGCATTGCAAATAAGAAAGGGCTCAGAGCTGATCCTTGATGTAATCCTACCTCAGCCTTAAACGCTTCCGTCACTCCCACTGCAGACCTCACTGCTGTCACACAACCCTCATACATGTCCTGTACCACTCTTACATACATCTCTGACACTCCCAACTTCCTCATACAATACCACAACTCCTCTGTATGCACCCTGTCATATGCTTCCTCTAAGTCCACAAAGGCACAATGCAACTCCTTCTGACCTTCTCTGTACTTCTCCATCAACACTCTCAGAGCAAACATCGCATCTGTAGTGCTCTTTCCTGGCATGAAACCATACTGCTGATCACTAATCATCACCTCCCTTCTTAACCTAGCTTCCACTACTCTTTCTCATAACTTCATGCTGTGACTGATCAATTTAAATCCTCTGTAGTTACTACAGCTCTGCACATCACCCTTATTCTTAAAAATCGGTACCAAAACATTTTTTCTCCATTCCTCAGGCATCCTCTCACTTTCCAAGATTTCATTAAACAATCTAGTTAAAAAATCCACTACCATTTCACCTAAACACCTCCATGCTTCCACAGGTATGTCATCTGGACCAACAGCCTTTCCGTTCCTCATCCTCGTCATAGCTATCCTTACGTCCTCCTTGCTAATCCATTGTACTTCATGATTCACTAGCCACACATCATCCATCCTTCTCTCCCTCTTATTCTCTTTATTGATCAGCCCCTCAAAGTACTCTTTCCATGTGCTCAACACACTCTCCTCGCTTGTGAGTATGTTTCCCTCATTATCCTTTATCACCCTTACCTGCTGCACATCTTTACTAGCTCAGTCCCTCTGTCTAGCCTTTTCTCCCTCCTTAGTGTCCAACCTTTCATACAACTCTTCATACGCCTTATCCTTAGCCTTTGCCACCTCTCTCTTTGCCATGCACCTCATCTCCTTATACTCTTGTCTACTTTCTTCATCTCTCTGACAATCCCACTTCTTCTCCGCCAACCTCTTTCTCTGTATACTCTCCTGTACTTCTTCATTCCACCACCAGGTCTCCTTGTCCTCCTTCCTCTTTCCAGATGTCACACCAAGCACCTTTCTAGCCATCTCTCTTACTAGCTCTGCTGTTGTTACCCAGCTCTTCGGCAACTCTTCACTGCCACCCAGTGCCTGTCCTAACTCTTACCTGAACTCCACCTCACAATTACCATTTTCAATTTCCACCATTCGATCCTTGTTGCTGCCCTCACACTCATCCTCCTCTTCTTGATCACCAGTGTCATACTACAAACCACCATTTTATGCTGCCTAACTACACTTTCCCCTGCCACCACTTTACAGTCTCCAGTCTCCTTCAGACTGGCCCTTCTATATAAGATATAATCCACCTGTGTGCATCTTCCTCCACTCTTGTATGTCAACCTATGCTCCTCCCTCTTGTTAAAATACGTATTCACCACAGCCATGACCATCCTTTTCGCAAAATCCACTACCATCTGACCTTCTGCATTCCTTTGCTTAACACCATACCTACCCATCACTTCCTCATCCTCTCTTTTCCCTTCACCAACATGCCCATTGAAATCTGCTCCAGTCACCAGTCTCTCACCCTTGGGTACAGCCATCACCACTTCATCCAACTCACTCCAAAATTTTTCTTTCTCATCCATCGCACACCCAGCTTGTGGAGCATATGCACTAACAACATTCATCATTACACCATCAATTTCCAGCTTCATAAACATCACTCTATCCGACACTCTTTTCACCTCCAAAACACTCTTAGCATACTGTTCCTTCAGGATAACCCCTATGCCATTTCTCCTCCCATCCACACCATGATAAAACAATTTGAACCCGCTTCCGATACACCTAGCCTTGCTCCCCTTCCATCTGGTCTCTTGTACACACAATATACCAACCTTCCTTTGGTCTGTCATATCAGCTGTCTCTCTCCCTATACCAGTCATACTGCCAACATTCAAAGTTCTGACCCTCACTATCACAGTCCTAGCCTTTACCTGCCTTCAGGCATGCCTTCCCCCTCTTCTCCTCTTTTAGCCAACAGTAGCCCAATTTCCGCCAGCACCCTGTTGGCCAACAGTACTGGTGGTGGTCGTTGTTAACCCGGGCCTCGACCGATCTGGTATATATATCTGTACTGTTGTCCGCATGTATGATTTGGTAAAATTTGATGCTGGATGCCCTTCCTGACACAACCCTCCCCATTTATCCGGGCTTGGGACCGGCACAAAGAAATGCACTGGCTTGTGCATCCCCAGTGGCTTGATTAGACAAAAATAAATTGGAGGCTCTGTTTTGTTGCGGTGGATGGGAGGACACAAGCAGTGAAAATGGGTTTGATCCCTTTGGATTTATACACAGGTCATGCAGATATGTTATCAACCAGAGGGGAAGTTGCAGATAGCAATTAGTAAAGAGTTGAGGGTTTTTATCTGGGAGGTGGGAGGTCGGGAGTTAGGTGGGATGGGTTAATCCTTCCAGTAGAGCAGGTTGATTTGGGATTTCCTGATTTGAGGGGTATTTCAGAGATACACAGTTGAGGCTCCAGTGTGTGACACAAGTGGAAATCTATGGTTCAAGGTGGAGGAGGATGGTGGTGAAATGGGGGGTGGCTGGGAAATATGGAGACTGAGATTTTGGATGCAGATCCTTGAGGAGTATAGCAATGGCCATGCAGAGTGTTGTATTCATGGAGTGGCAGAGAGTGCTCTGGAAGCTGAACCAATATGAGAGTGGAGGGGGGATATTCTGCTGATGAGGTTGGCTGCAGCTGGGAGTGCAGAGAGTGGGCCGGAGGATGCTGGAATTTGCTGGAGAAGGTTTTAAGAGCAAATGGTTAGAGAGGGAGGAGTGGTAAAATGGGAAGATGCCAGGGGGTTCTTTGGACTGTGATACAGGGACTGACTTCCATATTAGGGATTGATGTTGGAGTGTGGATGGGAGAGGGAGTGGGGGGTCCTGAGTGGGGGAACAGTACTGGTGGAGTTTCAGCTGAGTCTGGAACAGATGCTGCTGTTAGGGATAGGATAACTGGTATGGCATATAGAATATTGCAGATGGCTGTAGGAGTCAGTTAGGGGAGGTTGGAGGAAATTGGAAGGAGAGGTTCAATAGGCAGTTCACAGGGAGGCAGTGATGGGATATATGTATGGATCGCAGGTATGAAGTGAGGTCTGGAAGATTTGGGCTCTTTGCTTGGTGGTGTTTGCATGGGTGTTTTGTAAGGCCCCAGCAGACTCCAGGGAGTTTTTCCTCAGGTAGATTTCAGATGTTGGAGGTGTGATGTGGAGGATGGCGGTGGTTGATAGCATATTTTTTGGGAATGTGGTAAGTTGTCAGACTTTGAGGGTTTCCTTGGGATTGGTCTTTCAGAAGCACTGGGTAAGCATGTTGCCATAAATAAGGAGGTGATTTTCTTTGAACTGTGAAGCAGAATTGGAATTGCCTGGACATGGCTGGACCTTGTTGGGTTTGATTCTGGTGGCTGTCAGAAAGGCAGTTACTGGAGAATGGAGATCAAAGTCTAGACCAGGTGTACTGTAAATAAGGAATATGGTAACACAGATAGAAAAACTAGAGGTGGGATCTTTAGAGAGAGTTGAGAGCAAACTGCATAGAAAGGGTTGGGAGTTTTGAGAACAATATATGTGGAATGGTTTTTGGGGGAGAGGGAGGTTCATGGGGCAGGAGTTGAGTGAGACATGATGTCTGTCTGACAAAGACTACAGAATAATATAGATTATGTATAATGTTTGCAACTGAAAATGTCAATAAGGTTTGTTTTCATTTATCAACTTAATGAAATAAACTGACGTAAAACCTACAAATCAGCAGCACAGAAGGTACCAGTCCAAGCACAAAAAACAGAGTAATCCAGTAAAATTGAAACGGAATATTAAACCATTTGAATTCTACTGGATTACTCTGTTTTTTGTGCTTGGACTGGTGCCTTCTGTGCTGCTGATTTGTTGTTTTTATTTAAATAAATGCATGATTGCCTATGTCATACACGGTAATTAAATAAACCTGTTTCTTGTAAAAAAAAAAAAAATATATATATATATATGTGTGTGTGTGTGTGTGTGTGTGTGTGTGTGTGTGTGTGTGTGTGTGTGTGTGTGTGTGTGTATCTAGGTCTACTTTACATCAGCAAAATTGTGTAAAACTGAAGACCAAATGCTAGGGAACAGAATAATGAAACTTACAATGCCGAACCGCATTTTTTTCCCAGGGCAACTAAACACTTGCTCATCTTGGGGAATAATGCTCTTTTTCCCACTGTAGTGCAATCCTAAAGCTGGTATATTTAGTTGGGTTGTGTGGGGAGTAGCTCCCTGGGTGGGTTTAGATAGTATAGTGTGTTGTATTGCAGTTTTGGGCAAGTGTTTACTTGCCCTGGGAAAAAAGACGCAGTTTGGCATTGTAAGTTTTATTATTCCGGTCTTGAGCATTTGGTCTTCGGTTGTAATGGAATTTATATATATATATATATATATATATATATATATATATATATATATATATATATATATATATATATATATATATATATATATACCTGAAAAGATTATTTTAAGACTTGAAAATTTCATGGATGAATATAGTATAGATATTCTCTTGACTAGGTTACACTATGTCATATTCTAATGTTGTGAAAGTTTCAAAAACATTTTTTAACAAGCTTAAAAGTATAGGGAGTTAAAGAAAGCATAACATGGCCTTGCAATGTTAAACAACACAATGACAGTAGCGCAATGTAGCCTAATGGGGATTACATAGTGTAGTCATATCATGGACAGTACTGGATAATGAATGTTCTCAGCTGTGACAATGGCAGTAACCACTCAACTGAAATGGTTATGTTATGAGTGGTTGGTGTGCCTGAAAGTATGTATGAATCAAAGTATCCACGGCTCCTACATTGGCACAGTGTGCAATCCATACATGACAAAACAACAGAATGTCAACTCATTTCATAATGTAAATGGAAGGAAAATGTGGTGATAAGACAGTCAGAAATTTGGAAGAGCAAACAGATTAGCAAGTATACAGGGAAACATGAAGAGAAGAATGGTGTGGATTGGAACTGTATACATTCTTTTTCAGATAGGTGACATTTTTTTCAAAGAAACATAGATGAGGAAAGTAGTAAGGGGAAGGAGCCAGTAGGAAGGTGGGTACATGTAAGAAGCTGTTGCAGGCAAGCAAACACAATGCAGACAAAGACCGACATGGGAGGTATGGCATGTAAGAAGGCAATGATGAATAGATGAAGACTGATCAAAAGTAGACAACTGGTGATGGGTAAGACTGTACTACACAAATGATGTGGGGAGTGACTCAGGATGGGGAGCACAGTGATGGGGTTGGGAGGGAGTGAGGAAGGTATGCCAAACTAACCCAGGGGGCTACCTACCGAGAGGTTAATCACCTCCCTAGTTTACATCATTGGCAGATAAAATAATGATCTGAGCTAGCTGACTGTGTTATTCTATCAGTGTATAGGGAAGGGAGCAGTGACCAACAAACAGAATGCAGACAAAGACAGAAACAGAAGATAACCGCAAATAAGGGACATCAAGAAAGTGTGGAGGCAGCAGCCACTATTACTGGGCAGTGGTGTGTGTGTGTGGACTATCACAACACAGGACATGGCAGGGGACTTACAAGCTTTGGAGGGGGCTTAGAATAATAGGATACAAGATACAAGCAAGACAGGTTTCAGTTCCATTGGGGTTCAACCTAAAAGGACACGGAACAAGACAGTCCTGTTGGAGAAGCTTAACCTGACAGGTCATAATGACCATGGTCAGACTAAGTCACTGTCCTACTGTGTAGGTGGCACAATACTGTCTCCTTTGCCCATAGACATCATGGCATAGAACAAGGTATCCTGGGACTCCAGTACGCCACAAACAGACCATGCATTTCTCACATGTCTGATAGACAGCACTCTTGGCTAATGTGCCCACATCTACCTTAGTATCATAATGAGGTGAAAAATATTGGTTAACATAGATAGTCTTGCATAGGCACACACTCTTATTTATATATGAACCTGCTGGAAAAGTTTACTAAACAAGAGATGAGATACTATTTCAAGTTCTATGCACACATGGCATGCTTATCCATGGTAAGGGAAACATGACAGGGTCTTCTAGGGACGAGGCATGGCAGGGAATGGTTTGGGACATCAAAGCAGTGGGTGGCCATAAAAGGACAATAAAGCAAGTGTGCCATAGGATTACTGGTATGTTGTGTTGTACCAGGAACAAGACATAGGCATTCAATGCAAACAGGCCAAATGGGGGATGGGTAGAGGGACCGGAGGTTTGACCACAGGCACAGAGATGTTCCATGTAGATGCATAAATTGTATTTCTCACTGGAAAAAGTGAGAACTCTCATACCTGGCATTAGTTTGGATGTGGAAACTGGGCTGGTGATGACTGCCCAAGTTTCTATAGGGGATGCAACAGCTGAGTAGCAGAACTTACCATTCCTGTAGGCCAGTGACTCGCACCTGTGAATGGTGTTCTCAAACACATATGTATTTTTTATCTTGGGACATCAAGCTAGCAGCAACAACAACCTGTATTATGTGATATGTATGTACACAGAGGCTGTGGATATGATTAGCAGATAGCCATCTGTGTGTCATATAGTGGTTGAAATCACAAGTATGATAAAGTATTACCACAGGTATGTTATCTGTATGCCTTCACAGATTCCTCTGGTAGAGGATGCCGTGAAACAGCTCAGAACATGCCCAATGTCAGCAAGTTGCCAGTGGCTGATGAGGAAGTCACCATGCACATCTCAGTCTGACACACTGGTTCTGATAACATCAATAAACAGTAAACGACACACTTACATTAACCACAGCTGAGGAGATATTGGAGGAAAAGGATATACCTCTGGTATTGTGTTGGGCAAAGTTCATCCCATCCATGTTTGCTCCGCTATCTACGAGGTATGCACACTCAGCATAGTGGAGAGGCATGTAGGTCGCTGCCACTAATGTGACTCTAGAACTTTCCAAGATCTGGGTCAACAATCACACCATGTCAGAGATGCTGGGTTTACTGCATGGACATTTTGAGGAACTACAACTGCTGCAGGGAGTGAGGGATGTTCTGTAATGTATACAGAATGACATGGCATATATGGACCAGGGGTAGACATGCCTGTTCAGGGCATTAATAGCCCAGCTTGCAGCCATCAGTGAATCTGTGTGGATTTAGTGAACTGGCCACTATGTTCATGTTAGGGGATGGATGTTCTTTGCATTATTGCATTTCAGACTTATGCAGATAGCATGCATCATTCCAAAGAAGTGTCACTGTTCATACTGCCCATAGCTGCCTCCACTCCTGGACATGGACACTTTGGTACTTCCATGGACATGACCAAAACTTTATGGGCTAACTATTGTCACATTCCATCCCACTGAGCAGGTCTATCAGAGTTCCACAGTTTAATGCCATAATACTCTCCTATAGTGCAACAATAAGCAAAGCCTACCTGTCCCAATTCAAAAGGTCATGGAGAACAACATTCTTGAAACACAACACAGCAAGGGGCACACTGGGGTTTCATAAATATTCTTGACATGGTACATCATTCCTTGGATAGGATGCCTCCAGTCCTGACACAGTAGGAACACATGGTATACCCAGTCAGTGTTGTGTCCATGGAAGTTTATTCTCAGCATTGACGTAACCCTTGACTTCCCCAACCTTCAAGCAATGTGCTCAGCTACTGCATCCACCGCTCTTGACCCTACAAACTGTGTTAACATCATTGTGCCTTATCATTGTGTCTCACCTCATCTGAAGAAATAATGATGGCTGTGCTTTGCCCATCCATCTAGCCTCTGTGTGCATGGCAATATTTGATGCACAGTGTGGCCAATAAATGCAGAATCCAGTTGTATTAAGGTATGCCTCAGTTTTATTGTGTATATGTATGTTTCCAGCCCATAGCTATGGACCAGATTCCACCACCTCTTTGCCAGTTCTGCAATGCATTGCATCCAATTCTGCCTTGGCTAGGGTCCCACTGCAGCTGGTTCCTCTAACATCCTCTCACCTGGCTCTTCCTCTACTTGTGCAACAGGTATATCAGTTAAGCTGCAGTGTCCTCATGTTGTAACACAATCTGATGAAGCAAAGTGCAGACCACAATGCCCAGCTACAGGTGTCTGGAGCATACTGCAGTGTGTCAGCCCATGTATAGAAGTAATAGAAGTAGGACTGCAGCCATATGAACAATCAATCAATGGAATCACATATCTGTGATAGTTCAGTGTTATACTCTATCTCTGCCATGGTCTGGGTATGGCAGATGGAGACCATCAGCCATGGTTCCAAACCACATTTTCCATCACGTAAAATAAACAGCAGTACACAGCTTTATGAGCTGTATCCCATGTACAGTCTGGATCACTGCGGGAGGTGACATGTGCACCTACCTACATGGTGGCCCAGTGGAAAATCACCGAACACGAAATGTTGATATAGGTTGAACAAGTGCCAGATGTGGAAATCATGGGAACTGCCTGAATGTTGTACAGACACTTTGTATCTAATACCCTGTGCACTGCACACCACTTGATAGCTAATGGAGTGGTAACCCTTGCATTTGCTATACCAGATTCCTTGTAGAGCAGGTGGGGCCTTGAGACCAATGTGGGTGCAGAAATGCCACCCTGGACTTCAGTGACATGGACTGTGTCATAGAATCCCAGTAAAGTCCTGGTTGTATGCTTTGTTGTCCATTGAAGTTAAATATACTCCTACATCCTGCACAACTGACAATATCATGTTAGGGAACTGGTGTAGTATTCATGATGTCAAGTGGCTTGTGCCCATTGTCAAATGCTAAAGGGCCACTGCAACAAGGATAGTTAATGCTGCATATACATTTGTGTCCACTGGGATAGGCAGTCCATGCATCCTTGAATCCATGAGAGCAGCACGTGTCTATTAACACCCATGTGATGTTTCTGTCCAGATGGTAGTGGTTGAAAATGCCCCTGCCATAGAGGTGGTTTACCAGCTACTAGCAGTGTCTTCTGTAAAACAAAGGACACTGGTGTACAACATCATAGACACTGGCTCCAAATGTAGCCATTAACACGTGCTGACCAGCTATATCAAATGCTACTCCTTGCTTCTTTGTTTCAGCAATATGCCTGTACAAAGAAAAAAATGTGGTGTTCAGAGTAGGTTATCATTGTGACTCATCATCCTAATTTTATGCAACTCTGAATCATGTTGGTATGCTTGATTTTGTCATTTACATATGCAATGGCTGTCATTAGCCTGTTGATACTGATTTTGTATATAATAATGCAGTCATTTGCATGTGATGCACAGAATGTACTACTTTTCCCATTATAATCTGTGTCGTTCTGAATCAGCCCCTTTTGAAACATTGACAATTGCCATGCTATTTCATTTAGTACACTGTAAGCTGTTTCTGAATATCCTGTAAATGGCATAAATATTTCTAATTTTGCACTCACTCTAACCCTTCTTCATCTATGTATGATAGTTGGTTTTGTTATATTTCTGTCATTGGTGCTATTAATTGTATTATTGGCTGTTTTTTTCTAAATAAAAAGCATACTTCAAAAAATGCATAACTGTTGTGGCTAAATTCAGAGCTATTGCTTGTTTAATTATGTAAAGTCTTCAAAGAAACATAAAGAAAATTGCCTTAGGAAAGAAAATGTATTTTTCAAATATAAAACATCATATTAATGTGGTACTGATCACTATTTAAAAAAGAATGGTTTACTTGGTAATTGTGTTCAAATCTTGACTGTTATGCCTAACCCATCAATCAATGATTTCTAGTCAAACTGTAGCATAATCATGTACAACCTCAAAGGAAAGAAAGAAAAGAAAACTGGAGGTGGCACCTTAATTTTATTGAAGCACCCCAAATTTAAAACATACTTATGGGCCTCAGGCTTAACTCAAGGAAAGACCCTGCTTAGTAGAATCAGTCAATTAAACTTAATATCCAACAGCATACCTACCACTCCCCCAAAAAAACTAAACATTACAAGTATCTTGCAAAATACCATATAATGATCTAGCAAGAATAACCTAGTCATACTAAGGGATTATACTAGGGGACTTTAACATTAACCTTCATGGACATAAACAAAGCAAAATACTTAGATGCCTAACACAAAATTCCTCTCATAATTAATTTCAGCCCTTAGCAAATTTAACCAAGCAATAAATAAGCAAACACTTCTTAATCTTATTATAACAAACATCCCAAACTAATTCCACAATGCAAGCTGCATGTTTAATAACACACATAACACAAGCACTCAGGTCACTCCACAGCAAGTACATGTATGACTCAGTCATTGTCCATGCCGGTGTGAATGACCTGAGGCACTCCCTGGACTACATGAAAAGAGACATAAAGGAGCTCTCAGATTATGTAGCCCAGGCTGGTATGACCCTGACCCTGAGCGGTATCCTACCTTCACCAAGAATGATGCCACAATACAGAGACAAAATAATCAGTTTTAATAATTGGCTTAATTTCTGGTGTCATTCTAAGGGGATCCAATGTCTGTCTGCCCGGAATGACATGCTTGACAAGCCACGCTGCTTCACAAGGGATGGCTTGCACCTGTCACCCCTGGGTTTCCGGATATTGGCAAAGGCTCTTGCCACCCCCATAGTGCCTTTTTTAGACAAGGCTCAAATTCTAAACCCACCGCCCTAGAAAACAATAATGGAAAAAAACTAAGGGTAATGCTGCTCAATGCCAGAAGTCTAAATCTCAAGATGCACGCCCTCGAAGCCCTCCTCAGTATGGAGAACATCGATGTCTGTGCTGTGACTGAAACCTGGTTCAAGGCTCCTGAGAGCACCCGGCACTATCAGGTTTTACCTCATATCATGCGTTCGGCCCCAAAACCCGGACCGACCACAAAAGGAGTGGGTGTATCCATATTCATCAAGGATACCCACACCTCCAGGCTGGTGGCAACTCACAAAGCATCAGAGACCATTCAGGTGCAATTAACCATAGGCAAAACTACTCTACAGTTTGTAGCATGTTACAGGCCACCCTCTCAAACTCAGGAACACCACACAGCCTTCCTGAAGACACTGGAGAGTATAAATGTCTCTCCAAACACCATCATATTGGGTGACTTCAACTACCCAAACATAGACTGGGAACATTACTCAAGCCCCAATACCCTAGCCCAAAGGTTCCTGGAGTTCATAAACTCAAATGCTATGGAACAACTTGTCACCATTTCCACAAGAGGTGAAAATATACTAGACCTGATCATCACAAACATGGGGACAAAATGCTCCACACCGGAAGTATATCCTCATTGGTGAGATCAGACCATAAACTAATCTCACTGGAGATCCACATCCCCCCAACCCCAACAAAAGACCACAGTGAAGAACTTCTCAAAAGCCAACTTCACACTTCTTAAGACTGGTGTGGTATCCTTCAAGGCCCCTGAGCCATTGGAAACCACAACCCACGCTGCTGAATCCCTTACAAATGCTTTCTCTGAGCACCTCCAGGATTGCATGGATCAAGCAATCCCAAATAAAATCAAGACCCTTTCCACCAAAGGCAAGCCTGATCTGGTGGACCCCAGCCATAAACAAACTTTACAACAAGAGGAGAAAGCTACTACAAGATAGAGCAAAATCCCTAAAAGGGAAGACATCTCTGATCAATACTAGTAAAAAAAACTACGATCACTCATAAAATCATCCAAGGCCAACTTTGAGAGAAAAATCGCCAAGGACTCAAAAGACAATCATAAAGCCTTCTTTAGCTATGTTAGAAATCTGGGTGGAAACTCCCAGATATGCTCAGAATTAGTCCAAAATGATACAAAAATCACTGAACTCACAGACATTGCAAACATACTGGCAGACAGGTTCAGTGAAAATTTCTCCCCTGCCTTCCCCCCCCAAAAGGAGAAATATCTATCCCAGCAGAGTGTAGCCTCCCAATCATCTCAAATGCCCAGGTGAGAGCTGCTCTCTCTAAAGCTAAAAACACAGCATCAATGGGACCGGATGGTGTCCCCGGCTGTGTGCTACATGAACTCAATGAGGAACTAAACCCACACATAAGGCTGCTGTTTAATCTTAGCCTTACCACAGGATACGTACCCAAAGAGTGGCTTACGGCAACTGTGGTCCCACTCCACAAAGGCGGTGCTTCTTCGGACCCTGGTAATTACCGCCCCATAAGTTTAACAAGCCTGGTCTGCAAAGCTATGGAGAGGATCATAATGGAACTCATAAATAAAGACATAGGGGACCTACAGACATTGGATCCTACCCAATTCGGCTTTGTCAAGGGCAGATCATGCCTCTTGAACTTGGTCGACTTTTTTGAAACAGTCACCAAGGCCATTGATGAGGGTAAGGCAGTTCACACAGCCTACCTTGACCTTGCAAAAGCTTTCGACACAATACCCCACTCGGGTATCATAGAAAAGCTCACCAGCTTAAATGTAAACCCATATGTCACAAGATGGGTTGCAAACTGGCTCAAGGACAGAACCCACAGGGTTAGAGTTGCTGGTGCCATGTCAGACTCCAAGCCAGTGACAAGCGGTGTCCCACAGGGCCCAGTCCTGGGCCCCCTCTTGTTCGGCATCTACTTTTCAGAAGTGCAGGCAAACATAGGAGGATTGTGGCTGACAAAGTTTGCAGATGACTGCAAACTGGGTGCCATAGTTGAAAATCCATCAGACACAGATATCCTTCAGAGAAGTCTCATAGAAATGGATAACTGGTGCCAGAGCCATGGCCTTAAGCTAAACGCCAAAAAATGTATAGTCATACCCTTTGGTAAAAACAAGGTAACCCCAAGTTACCACATAGGTGGCAATCCATTAAGCACAGAAGAGGTTATCAGGGACCTGGGGACCCAAGTTGACAGTAACCTTTCTTTTAACACTCACATTGCCAAAGTGGTTAGGAAGACCTTCTACATTGCCCACCTGATTATGAAGGGATCCACATCCAGATCAAGGGAGGTCATTGTTCCCCTGTACTCTTCACTTATCAGACTAATGATTGAGTACAGTGCCCCATTTGGAATGTATCTTACCCGACACCTGCAGCAATTGGAAAGACCCCAAAAGTTCCTCACCAAAAGGATAAAGGGGCTCAAAAATATGCCATATGCTGCCCGACTGAAGAAACTCCAGCTCTATTCAGTCGCATACCGTCTGCTCAGAGGTGACCTGTGCCTGACATACAAGGCCATGTCCAACCCGGAATTAATGGACATGCTCCACCTCAAAAATCCAAATCCACCAGAGCCACAAGAGCAAGAGACTTAAACCTCAACACGGATATAAATAGGACGTGCTGGAGTGACAGATTCATCACCCAGAGACTCCCTATGCTGTGGAACAGAATCCCGGTCCATGTGAGACAGAGCACCTCGCTGGCTCTGTTCAAGAGGAATCTTGACCAGTGGATGGGAGATCGTAGGTTTACCCCGGGGATCATCTCTGTATCACTGCTGGACAGAGGCACGGCAAACTAATGGGTATAGTATTCTTCAACCTAAGGGGTGGTGAAAGCCACACAACTCTGGCTAGGCTTATAAATGCCCTAGGGCAGATAGCCTAGTATGAACCTATGAACCTATGAACCTATAAGTGACCGTAGCTCCAGTTTGGTCCAGATCTCTTAACATGACCCAAATAGAACAATTATTTACAGAAACTTTCCTAAATCTAAAGAAGATAAGCTTGAAGTTGAACTTGAAAACTTTGGCTGGACCCCTTTTCTATCGGCACAGAAAATCCACAAAAAATGTAAACATCCGGCCAGACACAATAGTTGCTTTGGATTCAGTAAGCATCTACATGGTGTGTAGAGCTGAGCAGAGCTATGCAAACAAGGTAAACACAGGGTCATGCTAATTACAGCATAAGCAGATGAATTGCATGCTAATCAACCAGTCCAAGATGGAGAAGCTGTTCAACAAGCTACAAAGAAACTGTGTAGACTCAGTGTTGCTTTTTCTTGCAAATTCCAAAACCTACTGGAATACAGCCATGGAAAAGAGTCTACACAGAAACAATATTAGGGGCTGCTGTTGCTTTAATTCATGTATATCTGCAACAGGCTGAAGTCTAGACTGCTGCTGATAACAGACCAAGGCAAAGAAGAAGAAGAGTTTTCAAACCCTGTTTAACTTACCACAATCTACATGATGTGGAAATTGTAGAGTACTACAGGGTGGGCACTACAGCAATTCTGCAACCTCTCTGTTCGTCCTAATCTCAGAGCAAAGGCAAACTGAGGTGAATCCAACTCAGTGGAGACAAAGATATGTGTAGCACTTAGAATTTTAGCTACAGGTGTAGCACGTAGAATTTTAGCTGCAGATACCTTTGAGATACCAACAGGGGGCATGCTGGGGGTGTCACAGGCATCAGCATCCAGGATCCTCCATCAATTCCTGAATGCTATGCTCCAATATGGCAGTGATCACATATATTTTCCCCATACTCCTGAGGACAGGGCCAGAAATATACAGGAGTTCTGTCCTGTAGCACACTACCCTGAAGTACTGGGTGCCAAAGATTGTACACATATAGAAAGTAAGGCACAACCTGGGGAACAGGGAAGGCTCTACATAAATAGAAAGGACTTCCACTCCATAACTGCAAAGTTGTGTGTAATGCCAAAGGAATCATCTTGAACGTGTGTGCTGGCAAGCCAGGCAGTTACTACAAATCACATATCTGGCACACCTCCCAACTGTATCAGATGTGCACTGGGATGGACATCCCACATGGTCATTTACTGGGGAATCCAGGTTATGCATTGGAACCGTGGCTGATGGCGTCCATCAGAAATGCACACACACCCAATGAAGAATGCCATAATGAGGCACACGCTCAAACCAAAAATATCACAAAGCATGTGTTTGGGCTGCTGAAGTCGCAGTTCCATTGCCTAGATACATCCGAGGGAGCCCTGAAGTACAATCCACATGCATGTACTGAAGTATTCACAGCATGTGCCATGCTGCACAGCATCATCCTGGGAAAACAGCTTCAGCAGGATCAATAAGGGGAAGGGGCACACATCCCACCACCAATGGCAAGGTCACCACAGCTACACACAGTTGAGGAATCAGAGGGGGAACCAGCAACTGCTGTGGGTGTAGGCAGACGTAGGCATGCTCAATATGCCCTCACATTGGTTAAGAGAGGATGCATAGCACACTCACTCACTACCTAAGGGGCTAAAACCATTCTCCTATGCACATATATAGTAACATTGATGCCAGGCAATGCTCACAAGCTTTATCTGCCCATGTAATGGTGGTGTACTGCTAGCATCAGACAGAGTCAGCCCCAAACTAAAACTGTTGCAACTGCTGGATTTACAAGGTAAGTGCTGAACCTGGAGTGTATTATGTAATAATATGAATGACTGGCATATCCTTGCATGTTGTTACTTGGTTGTGTAAGCAAATAAAAGGTGGGTGATTTGTACAGAAATGACCTTAACACATGGCAGCAGAAACTTATATGACTTACATGTGTCCATTATTAAGTAGTAGGCCTTGGGCATCAAAGATTAACACAGTCATACCTGTCAAAAGTACTGATGCTCACCAAATGCCCTCAGTTTAGCATCATACATTTGTACTGGAAAATCATTAAAGAGAAAAGTTATAAAACAATGTGATACATTTCACTTTCAGACTTCACAACCCTCACAAGATCATTAACAATACTGATTCAAAAAAGTTTGATGCTATCAAATGTCTAACTTTCTAAGACCAATATAAGTCAAAGGTACAATTACCAATTCAACATCACAAATGCAGATATAGTAAGCACTAAGTCAGCTATGCACCCTGAGTATCAGGCACAAAGCTTATGTATACCTGAATCCAAAAGATAGAACACAGGGATATGGCACAGTTGTCATTACTTGCACAGGGTGTTGTGTGGGAGGGCAAGAAACCTAGGTTAACACAAAAGGTCTGTGAGTGTGTGTGAGTAAGAAAAAAAGCAGACACACATTCAGATAAAGTAACAAATGGCCAGTGAGACAAAATTTATTTTTAGCTCCACAGCTGAACCATATAACTGTTGTGTGTTTGTCTGTATGGGTCCTCTAGATTAAACGGGTGTGTGAGTATCTGCATGGACACAGCCAAGCTCTATACTAGCTCTACATGTTCATATGTAGGGCAGGTGTATGCCATGCATGGTAGAGGTGGCAGTTCATTATTGTTGTACCCAACCATGAGAACTGGCTCTTCCAGGAGTTGCACTGGCACGTCCATTCCCACAGTCAGATGCACTGCTGCTACCTGAATGTGACTGATATCTGTTAGATGGTCTTCCCTGACAAGGATGCCCAGGACCATGACCACATGGCCTGCCATGTCTCAGTGTAGACAGCTCAACACTGATGGAGAAGTGGAAGTACTGCCACTATGGGAGCATGATCAGGCAGATGATGTGGCCAATCTATGCCCACAAAGATGCCAACCCCGTCCCAGCAGATGTTCCATCACAGACACCGCCCATTCCAACATGTCATTCATCTGATCCCCCTTAATCGGCGACATGGAGGAGACAGTCACACATGTCAGCCTCTGCCACATCTACAGCCCTAAGCATTTCTCTAGAAGATCTATGGGAACATACCTATGCCTCCATGATGGCCCAAAACATACATCGAGTGGCATGGGAAGAGACACCTGGATCAGGTGGAGGATGGACAGTAGGCCTCCTGTGAGCACCCATGACAACCCTTCTGTGTTGCACCTTGCCCACACCTTGGCTATGGCCAGAGTCAACAGGCACTGAAGCCAAAGTAACCACATTTCCCAGATCATTTGTCTCACCTTCCACCTGTACAATTTCTGAGAGCTCACTGGAATGGGTAGGCATAGGCCTACTGGCTGTGTCCAATGGAATTACAGGGGATGGCTGTATGTCAACCTCACTGTCAGATTCAACCTCTGAATGCCCCAACTGTGCCTCTGTTTGTCCACCATCATCATCACAGTCAGCTGCTACTCTGACATCAGGTGGTAGAAGTCCCACACTTCCACTGTCAGGATCACCAGTGATAATAAGCAGCAAACACAGGAAAAAATGAATGCCTACACTACTGTAGTCTACAATATGCTAACAAATGAACAGTGGTGCTACTATTACAGACAGTTCAAAAATAGACACAACAGTCCTGACACCATCACAAACTAAATATTTCTTTGAACTGCTCATCAGTACTGACATAAAAATGTTAGGATTGCCATGTGCAGATAATATGCTCCATATGCTGGATGGTCCTGGAAAACGTTAATCAAAAGGTATGTTCACCATCATTATAGTTAACAATAACACAAGGAGTAGAACTTTTTTCCCTTTATATCTGTATTAATTATACTTTCAACCTAAGCCCCATGTGTAATCAATCAGAATGTATCACTAACTGTAGCAACCTATAATCCCCCTGAACAATTTCTTGTTAAACAGAACCAAGGTATTGATGTAAATATTTTATTATATAAGAATATTTAACAATTGAGATACATAAGCCTACCTGGAAGCTCATCCTGGCCATTCTTGCTTTCCCTGAAACAGTAGCACTAATTTCAAGGGCATGTTGTTCTGCACTTTTCTGTCAGCTGTCTGGATCCCTGACAATGGAGAGAAACTCTTCAACCATCCAATCATGGGCCACTTCAGCTGCTCTTCTCCATGCAGATGAGATCATGTCAGTGGCCCTGTGGTACACCTGATCATATGTTCTGCTGGGCTGCCTACTGCATTCACATCTGCAACTATCTGCTGCCAAATTTGCATTCTGCCCCACATATCTCCATATCCGCTCTTGAGCAGAAAGTTGCCATGTCGCCTAAAAGCTTCCACAATGACTTGATTCTCAGGGTCACTGAAGGGTGTTTTTTTGGGAATTGATATCCCTGGATGCCATAGTCCTAAGTGTCCTAAAACACAACAGAAGGATAATACACAAGTATCACATAACTAAAAAATACCTATTCCCGGATAAAACAGAAAAAGTAGCATTTCAGTATTACTCACTGGAGAAACATAAAACCGTCTAGATATTTCAAATATGAACAACAGGAATTGTGTGGTTGTAACATATCAAATTCACACACAAAGCAAGGCTGGATGCAAAACAATGGAGTAACAATCCTAGGATCAAAGGAGGTTATTAAGGTAATGGCACCAGGGCCCTTCCAAGCCTAGCCAAGTTCAACCCAGGTTCAACCAGACACTAAAATCTGCACCTATTACCCCTGTCCAAGAAGGACACAGGTGAAACCCCCAGTGTGAATTTCCAGTTACCCATCCAGTCATCAAAATTATGCTTAAATAAGACTAATGAGGGACCTTGCTGACAATAGCAACATATCCTTGTTTGTGCCAAAACAGAAATGCAGGTTTTCTTCCTACCCACCCACAAAAGAACAGGCAAATGGCACATTTTTCTAATAAACCATCAGTGAAATACTAAAAGTGCTATGAAATGAACTGCCTTGAAATTTGTACAGATTTAGCACAGAATATTCCATTTTAAGCTACTGCCAATCATGTATACCTGTGAAATGCCCTGACAAACATGCCCATGCAATCAGTACACTTCTAAGTTATACACACATAGCATTTGTATATATATATATATATATATATATATATATATATATATATATATATATATATATATATAGCTATATCTATCTATATATGAAACAGAATTTTCTTAAATGGCATTTCAGCATCTGCAGTATATATAGCTAAAAATACAAACATATCTTCTCAAGTACAGTAGTCTTCTGTGCAGATATATCCCAGACTAATAGCTTCTTCTGTGTTCTCCACATAAACAGTTCTCCTCACCTTTAAGTTCCCTAGCTACATGGTTGCCTTTTTATGCTGTAGATGCAGGACTGATAGCATGGTGAAGATGCAAATGTGGTGTGAACTCATTAGAATTGCTGAATCCCAAATGCTTGGCCCTGTGTATCTGATGTAAACATAGCGCAGGCACTCTTTCAATGTTTGTCGCTAAGGGATTGCAACTATGAATGATTACTGGTAGGGGGAAGAAAAACACAACAGCAATGGAGACTGCCCCACCTCCAATGGGTGTGTCAGGTTAGACTTACAAAGTGTATAGAAATAATTGTATCAAGGTTGGAAATGTAAGTAAGCACCACACAATTCACAGGTTCAGTTCATTAACGTCCAACCTCCCCTTCATTTGTTGACAACTGTATATTATGCTAGTGGTTACTTACCTGGAGTTGTAAGTGTTCTGGGTGGTCAGTGATATGTGGTTGTCAGAGTTTTTGTCTCAGCATTTTGAAAGTTGAGTAAGTGGGATTTCGGTCTTTAAAAGTAGTCCCCATCTTGACACATTTGATTTGGTCCAATTGGCTGTACAACATAATTACATTTTTGTCACCCCTCTCTCTTGAGGTGATAGTCCAATTTCAACTAATATTCTGCACATATTAGTTTTTACTGTTGAAGAAATGGATAGCTATGTTTTTTTTCCTACCTCTCTCCTGTGCATTCCTGTATTGCTTTCCTTTTGTTCTTCCCCCTGCTTTTTCCCCATTTCATCATTTTCCTATCTACACCATTTTAACACCTATAATCTGGTCAAAAGTAGAATCACACACATAAGTACCAGATTAAGCAATGGGTCTCTTCAGTTTTTGTCCTCATTGTTTATGGGGAGTTTGGTATCATGCACCAATGCCAAACAGTGGTGAGTGGCTCCACAGTGCTGCAGTTATCCCCGTGTAATGCCGCTTAATCCTGCAATGCTACATCCACACACGATAACATATGATAAATGTACAAAAATGTATAAATTAAAATATAATATCAATGCATTATCACTGTTTGTTTAAAGGTATTACATATACCTGGATTCAAACCCAGTATCATCTGGGCTTAAAAGGCAATGTATCAATGCATTTACTCCTGCTGCCAGAGAGTCAGCAAAGCAGCAGCTGTGTTTCATAGACTCAATACTAACTTGCATATTTTTAGCAATGTGGCTTGCATTTGTGCTCTGTTTAACTACAAGCAAGCAGGAAAAGTAATGAAATGTGTATCTTACATGTGCAAACACTTTGCCAACCATTGCATAAACCTGATGCTTGCCGCTGTGCTATGCAAAGTCAGTATTAGTATATATTAGTGCTGTTTATTATCCATTTGCTCATTATGCCATGAAACTACATGTGGAAACATAACAAACTGAAAGCCTTATCTAACAATATGTCACACATTTACAATGCAGTCATGTGTTGCCTCCCCCTATGTACTGCAACTCTGGTGTCTCAGAACTTGTTCACACATCAACTATACCACATAAATTAATATCAAATGTCTGATATGCAATGCATGTCAATCTGGTAAAATACAGAACCAGAACTATCTTCACAGCTGAACATGCCTACACATCCATCAACTGACCCTAGGAACTATTGACTCATAAGCCTAACCAGCCTTATCTTCAGGACTATGAAAAGAATCATCATGAACCTTATCCACAGGGACATAGGTGACCTTCAACACTCTTGACCCAACCCATTTTGGTTTTGTCATGGGTAGAACTTGCTTATTAAACTTAGTGTACTTTTTTGATAATGTCCTCAAAGCCCTGGATGATGGAAAACAAGACATACTGACTATGCTGATTTAGCCAAGGCCTTTGATACAATTCCCCATTCAAATATCATAGAGAAAATCTCCCATCTGGGCATTCACCCATACATTACTAGATGGCTATCCAAGTGGCTCACCGACAGAATGCACACTGTCAAAGTTGGGGAGTCCACCTCCACCAGTAGACCAGTTACCAGTGGAGTACCACAAGAATCCATCCTTGACCTCTACTGTTTGGAAACTATTTTATCTGAAGTTCTAGTGAAAGATGATGACTTCTTGCTTACCAGGTTTGCAGATGACTGTCAACTGGGCACAATCATATAGAGTCCTCCAATGATGTTAACTTGTTACAGAAAGGGTTGACACAGACAAAAGACTGGTGCCAAACCCATGGACTAAAACTTAACACAAAAAATGTCTCTGTCCCTTTTGGCAAAGAAGTGCTTCTGCTCATTATGATATAAATATCACCCCTCTAAGCTCAAACTCAGTGCTGCAAGACTTGGGAACACAGGTTGATAGCAGTCTAAGCTTCAGTCACTGTGTCCATAGTGGTAAGACACATATTCTACTTTGCACACCTCATAAATAATGGCATCACATCCAATACCATGGAGATCATAGCTCTGCTGTACTTGACCCTTATCAAAATACTAGCTGAGTTCTTTCTGTATGTACCTCACCAGGCAAATGCAGCAACTGGAGAAAATACAGAGGTTTCTGACCAGGAGTATCCATGGTCTCCAAAGCTTGACATACATGGAAAGAATGAAAGACCTGTCACTACTCAGCATCATACAGGCTGCTGAGAGACGACCTATGTCTCAGACCCTGCCTTACTATAAATGCTGGACATCCATAAATCAGATGGGATGAAAATAACTTACTTCAGTGATCTCAACCTAGGACCTGAACAGAACATGGGAGGAGAAATATATATCTCCCATTGATTACCACTCTTCTATAATAGGCTTCTACTGCATGTTAAGCAGTGATCCTCAATGACCCTATTCAAGTGCAACCCTGAAAACTAGATTTGTGATTTTAAATTCACACCAGGGGTAGCACCTATGTCCCTTATGGACAGGGGTAGTCAGTGCTGATCACAAAATTGCTCTGCTAGCAACAACCATATAACTATGCTCAATAATGGTATGTGACACTGCCAGCCCAGCTATCTGTAATTTTGTAAATAATTCTATGTCATTTGTGAATGTTGATATGATTTATACAGAACTGTATGTTATGTACTGAGCTTCAAGAATGTAACCACAACATACCTTGCTGGAACTAGAAGATTAACTCACAAAACTTCAAGAAAATAAGTTGAAATGAAGTGCTTTACAATGGGCTATAAGCGTTAGTTTCAATGCAGCATGAAGACAAGATCTCTAGAGTTGTCTTGGAGAGAAGTATTTACTATGTTTAAAATGTAAAGTGTTTTATTGCTCTGTGACTTCCTAGCAGCAGCACATCTGAGAGATATGTATTTTTGACACAGAGATGTTAGGTTCTGGTTTAGCTTGGGAACTAAAATCAGGTGACGAAAAGTGATGTCATCCAAGCTAACCCAGCTGTAATATGTGATATTGATTTAAGAAGTCTCTCAGAGAAAGACTGGACATTTTGTATTTGTCTTTGGATCTGATAACATCCATTCATCATCATCCTGATCTGCATTTGTCTTGCTAATAGGGTACAGTAATTTCTCTTAGATATAGAAAGGAATATAGTAAATATTAGTTTAGAGGTTTTCTGTATTCATTTGAGACTGTCCTGCAATGTTGTTTTAAAATATTACTTGTGATTCAGAACTCTGAAGCAACTGTGTTTGTTTCTGAGTATTGTCTTGTTCTTTTATTATTTATTATTAAATATATTTAAACCTATCTTTGTGGCTGGTTTGTTTGGAGATATTTAAACTCATATAGTACATGCATATGTATTTGGTGTCACTGTACAGGACACTCTTAAATAGCCTTGCTCTTGGTCACACTTACCATTTGGATAATAGTAACATTACACAGTAGGATTGGTCACCCTTTGTAAGGACCTTTATAGTAACTGATAAGTAAGGGTTGGTGGCAGTGATAACAACCTTATAGTCTGGGCAGAAGGGGGCATAGCTAGTAAACCTGTGCCATCATTCCCCAGGTGTGTGTGTGTGTGTGTGTGTGTGTGTGTGTGTGTGTGTGTGTGTGTGTGTGTGTGTGTGTGTGTGTGTGTGTGTCTAGCCAGAAGAGCATAAGTGTATATCCTACAGTTACCACTCTAATTCAATGAACTGACAGTATTTTGACACTTGTGCATGCTTACACATCCACTTCATGGAGGCTTCCCATCAAATTCTCTCCAACATCCACTGCTGATGTCATCCACTATAAGTTGCCCTGCAGCCTTTTAAAAGCCAAACTTGTGCTGTGGTGCTTGCATAAAGTACTGAGCTCTGTAGTATGTGTACATTTCTCACTGCAGTCAAGTGTGTGTGTGTGTGTGTGTGTGTGTGTGTGTGTGTGTGTGTGTGTGTGTGTGTGTGTGTGTGTGTGTGTGTATCTATGTACTTACTTGACAATAGAGACCCTTTACACCAGCATGTGGGACACTATTATTACCATATTCTCCTCACTAGATGGTGCTGATGTCATCAGCTATACAGTGTTGTCTGAGACACTTCAAGTCAGACTTGAGCTGTGACACTTGCCTTAACTAGAGTGCTCTGTAGTATCTATACTAAGATAAGCAGGGGTTCTAGTCTCACTGCAGTCATATGGCATGTATGTGTCTGTCCACTTGCTTGACATTACAGAGAGCCTTTTACACCAGCATGTGGAGCACTGCTATTATCATATTTTCTTCCCCAGACACTGCTGTCATCATCTATATCTGATTTGTAGATGTGCACCATTTCCACAAGGGCAGAGTCAGAGACTGGCCTGCAGGCCAGGTAAAATTCACCTCATCCTATACAATCCAGATTACAGTTACATGGTTTTGAGTCTATCCACACATATTGCAGCATGGTTGTTTACTTGGTGAAAAACTCTTGCAGTCTCTCCAGCTGCTGCATGGATCTGGCAAGGTGCATGCAAAATAGAGCATTATACTGTATTAATGTTCTGATGAGGTTTGAGTAAAGTGCTGTAATATAATCCTCAGATCGGAATACAGTGGCATGACTTATGATGTGCACAACATAGCCTTCCAATAACAGTGTTGACAATTGGTAGTCGAAGTTCAGAATGCTATCTACGTGTTCCCAGTGCTTGCATCACTGGATTCAGCATAGTGGGACTGTTGTCAATGCTGTAATTAGCAGGGAATTCCACTTTGGAGAAGGACAAAATAATTACACATTTTTGCATTTATTTGTAGACTATGTGGCTTTGTCACCAATCATTTGTCTGTGTTAATCCCTCATGTATTATGTTATTATCACATGTAGACTCAATGATTGTACCCAGTATGCAAGAATCAACAGATGCAGTAAGCTAAAGGCTGTATACTTTAGTGTAAACTGTCTAGAAATAGATTCCAAATAGTAAGGGACCAAGCACAGATCCCTGGGATGTGCCAGTTGTGACAACTCTAGTGGTACCACTTGATTTACCAACTTTCACACTGTGTATTTTTTCACTGAGCCAATTGGATACCCATCTAGTAATGTAAGGGTTAATCCCCAGCTGGATGAATTTCTCAATGATACTTGCATGGGAGATTGTGTCCAAATCCTAGACCAGATCAGCATAGCCAGTATGCATTGCCCTACCTTCATCCAGGCCTGTCACACAGAATCAATGGGCTTTGACATCACAGATCATCTATCATGTGACTCAGCACACACACACCCTCTTGACACAGTTGAATACACACTTCAACACCCCCTCCAAACATACTATTTCCTGTAGATGGGTGTACATCAATATGCATCCATGTGAGTTGTGGGGGGAGGGGGGTTACAGCACCCAATGCATGCATGTATAGATACATCCTGACTTTCCTCATCTGTGATGTAGCCCAACATGTCATCATGGACTTTTTACTAAATGGACTTGAGTAATATCCCGGCTGTGTGCAACAGACCTGTGTGAGTTGTTAATGCTACATCACGTCTGTTACATCTGTTAGATGTCCTCAGAGATCATCGAGGACATGCATGACAACAACACTATCATCCTTTTGAACTTCATAAGCCCAAGCCATTTGACACAAATCTACACTGAGATATTCACTCAACACTGTCAGATGTGACCATAAACACTTATATCACCAAGTAGTGAGAGCACTGCATCACATACATGGCATTGAAATATGTTGAAATGTGTGAAGTAAACTATATCTCAGGTCTAGTGATCAGGTTCGTACATCAGGGCTGTCTGCTAGGCCCTTTCTTGTCCATTATTTAAGTCACAGACATCACAAATGACATATACATCCTGTGTTCAAACAGCCGTCTGAAGGACTACCAATTGTTGGCAATCATGGACTCCAACTATGATATTAGTATAATACAGACAGTATCAACATGCACCAAAAATTGCTGCCACATCCATGACAACACCCACAATGACACAAAAAGATTGGCGGATTTGTTACATCAGGAAAGCAAACACACAACCCAAGTATAATGTAGACACCAAATCCTATAATCAGACCAATAGGTATGTGACCTGTCTCCTGGGGTAGATGGTATGTTGTATGTCCTCCAGCATGTGGTCACAGTGCTGACTACTCCCTTGTTTGTAACACAACTACTGAGTATGTGAAGGACATCCACATCACAGGCCATAATACCACCATAGTTCACAGCCTTCATCACACCAGTAGTTGAGTACAGTGCACCCTTCTTCATTTACCTCACTACACATCTTCCGGTGATGTTAACTCAAGTGTACCACCTTTTCCACAGTGAGCTGTCACATATCTTATTGACTAAAACAAGGTATTCTTTTTGAGGCATAAACATTACTGTCTGGTGGTATGGAAACCCCATCAAGTTGTTACACTAGGTGTATGTGTGATACCTGTTCCAGTGATGCACACACTATATGCATAGCTGTTTGACAACATTAATAACATGGGTAACATTTGTGACAGTGTGGTTTGTGCCATATATATATGCCATGCATAGCAGTCAGTGTATTGATCATAATGTCACATACAGGTATAGCAGTGTCCTTGCTAACACCTCCAGCAGATGTTGCAGTGTCAGGACAGTGTGCATGGTTACCCTCATAGAGAACAGACATGTTATAATAGTTGTACAACTGTGTTTGTGCAGAACCATCTCTGATCACTATAAATTACATATGTTATGTCAGAGACACAGGATTACTGATGGTATTATTCTGATATAGTCCATGATTGTGCATGCTTCTTTTAATGTTGTCCATGAGCCTTTAACTGTGTTCCACTTGCTGGAAACCTCCTAACTCATATTCAGACAAATTAGTTTGCACAACTTCACAAAATAAACCCTACCTCATTTGTATATAACATCCCTGATAGATGTCCTCTGGATTGTTCATGTATCTCACAAGACATCTTCCCCATTATTATGTCACCTTGTACGACAGCCACATAATACACATTTTGAAAAGAATCAATATAGTCCCTACTGTACTATATTGATATGTGATTAGTGTTGTTGCTACAACTGTCTTCCATTGACATGCCATCATCGGCTGTACATTATGTTGTTTCACCTGTCATCTTTCCCTGTTTTCATTACTACAATTCATCTTTGTGTCCATATTCAATACATACACTTCCTCTGAGTGTTTATTTTACACAGCAGTCCATGTACCCTTACTGATCATTTATGCAACATTGGTACAGAATGTCAGGAATGGGATTTCACAATACTCTGCACTGTATACACTGTTCTGTACTGTGTTTGGACCATATACATATCATACCTCTCAACTGTCTGGATTTTTGCAGTATGTCCAGAATTTTGCTTTATATCTTTTGGTCTGTTCCTTATAAAATGTGTGTGGTTTCCTGCCATATCACTGGGATGATGTCAGGACTGATGTCACTAAATAATTGCACACATTTAAGTTTTAGACTTCAAATCCTTCAGAAAATGTATCTTAATACAAAACCTGTTATTCTAGCACATTTCTAAGTTTAAAAGTGCAAATATGTAGAATCTGTCCCTGTTTCTGGGTCATTGTCCCCCTCATTATGATAGGCTTTGTCCAGATTTCTTGCACTAAGAGATTGAGAGCTATGGAAACTTACAGCTTAAGACATGTTTATCTTTGTGACATTCCTCTCAAACACGCTAACCGACTGTGCCCTGACGGAAACAGGATTGTGATCTGTGTTGTTTTACATGGTTTCCTGCCCAGCAACACTGTTGCCAGTGATGAAACCATGCTTATTTACATTTAAATATGGTGCGCTGCATGAATATATAATTAGAACTGCTGCTCACCGAGCATCACTGTGCATACATGTAAACTCTGTGTAGACTTTGTGTGAAGCCTACATGGAGATTACTGAATCCCTGGGATACATACCTGTCTCTGAAGCAGGTCCTATTTATAGCACAGGCAAGGTTTAAGTCTTTAGAATGGATAATTCTGGTGCTGCTTGTTTTGTGGATATGCAGGAGCTCCATCAGTCTAGGGTCTGACAATACCTTGTATGTAAGGCATAGATCTCCCCTCAACAGCCTGTAATAGACAGAATACAGGGATAGAGTCTTGAAGCCTTCTGCATAGGACATGTTACTTATGCCCTGTGTTCTTTTAGTCGGTAACCTCTGTGGATGTTCCAGTTGTTGGATATGCCTGATTAGGTAGATGTCAGAGGGGCATTGTATTCAACAATAGGTGTGATGAATATCAAATCCTTCGACCTAGATGCCATACTTTTTTTATAAGTTGCACAACATAGCCTGATTTCCTCACTAATGTAGACATGTAGCTAGATTACTATGCATGTCACCTAGTCCCTGACTACTGGGTCAGCTCTTAGGGGTGTGTTGTCAATATGATAGCTACCAGCAGTGGATGACTTCCCAAAGGATACTACTATGCATTTCTTGGAATTTTGTTCTAGTCTATGGCTCTGGCACAAGTTCTTCATCTGTGTGAGCTCTTCTTTGAGAACATTTGTGTCAGTGGGCAATTCAATAACAGGTCCTAATTTGCAATCTTCTGCAAATTTAGTCAGCCAGAGGACATTGACATTGGCCTTGACTTCGGAGAAGTAAATGCCAAAAAAGTGTGGTCCCAGGATCAGTCCCTGAAGGACTCCACTTGTGACTGGCCACTTTGCAGAGATGGGCACGCCAATTCTAACTTCTTGGGTCCTATCAGTGAACCAGCTAGTTATCCACTGGATTACATAAAGGTTTGTACCTAACCTCTTATGTTTGGCAACATTGTCTGAGTGGGAGAGTGTGTCAAATGCATTGACCAGGTCAAGGTAGGCAGTATGAACCATTTTGCCCTCATCCATTGCTCTGGTGACCTTCTCAAAGAAGTTTACCAGGTTGCGTAGGCATGACCTGCACTTGATGAAACCAAACTGGGTTGGGTCCAGTGTTTGGAAGTTTCTTATGTCATTACTGATCATTTCCATGATAATTTTTTCTACAACATTGCATATGAGGCTAGTGAGGCTTATGAATCTGTAGTTTTCAGGGTCTGTAGATGGCCCACCTTTTTGCAGACGGATGACAGTTGCTGTTCTCCATTCGTGAGGCATGAAGCCTGCTTGGAGGCTACAGTTAAATAGAAATTCCAGAGGGCCTGATAGATCATGTTTCATGCTATTTAGAAGGCATCCTGCGATATTGTCTGGGCCCATTGATGCAGTGTTCTTGGCCTTAGACAGAGCATTAAGGACCTACTCCTTTGTTATAGTAGGTGGAGTTATATTTGATGGTATTTCCTGAGGAAAGTTTGATGGGGAGTGAAGGGTAAAGATGGAGCTGAATTTGTTGGCCAGCAGGTTTGCTATATCTTAGGTGGCTCCATTTACAATGAGCACTGCACACAACTGTGTATTGCCTTCAAGGTTGTGGAAATAGTTAAAGGATGCATTGTGGTTGTCCTTGGTCTGGGAGGCCAAATTTACCTCAAACTTGACTTTGGTAGACTTTATTTGTCCTCTGAAGTCCTTGTTTAGTTTGAGAGTGCTTTTAATCTGCTGGGTGCTGCACCTCCTAATTTTTGCCATGGTTTACTTCCTTCTGTTATACTGCCTATTGATGTTGTGATTTCACAAAGGTGGTTTGTATTTTGAGTTAGTTTTGTACTCCTTCCTGTTGCGTACAGCTGCCTCTTTGTAGCTATTAACATGCTTATATCAAAATTTTTTGAACAGTTCTGCATAGGCAGCAGTGTTCTCAGGGTTTATGAGGGCTTAACATTTTGCCAGGTTATCACTTATAGTAGGAAGTTAGCCTTAGAGTAGTTCCTGAATATTCCAAGTTTAGCTGGGGGTTTCAGGTTTTATTTTTACTTCAAAGCAAACCGTTTTGTGATCTGAACTTACCAGAGAAGGCATTCCACTAAGAGGTGTGCAGCTCTCTTACATACTAGTGAGGAGCAGATTCAGTATGGTTGCACCCCTTGTAGGTGTATTGACAGTATGATCCAGGGAGTTTGGTTTTACAAAATCCAGGAATCTTCTTGGTTGTACATTTGGTGCTCTATATGATTCCCAGTAAATTGTGAGGTAATTAAGTTATCTCCAGTAAGTTTGAATACATGGCATAGGTTTCCTGGATCATAGAGGGGGAAGTATAGCTTGCAAGCAAGTGGTACTGGATTTTTCCTATGGTGATTTAAACATGGAAAGGTTCAAGTGCATTGTCCTGTTTGACCAGCCTTGTGGTATATTTATTTCTGATGCAAATCAAGACACCTCTACCTTTAGTCCCTGTCAGTGCAGTAGCTGGTCTAATGTGTGGGAAGCATTATAACCTTGCACTGTTGGTGTTCTCTCCGAGGCTTTAAAACCATGTCTCAGTGACAACATAGACATCAGCATTCTCTAGGATGAAGAGAGCTTCTAAGGAGTGTAGTTTTTGGTTTAGATTCTTAGCATTGAGCAGTAACACCTTTAGATTTTCTTGGTTTTGATTTTGTCTCTCGTCTAGTCAGGATACAATAGACGAGACTTCATGGGTTCTGTTCAACCAGCTTTATTATGTACAAACACATCAGGATTGAGGCTTAATAATTTTAACTTAGATAAACATAAACAAACTAACTAGCTCATGCATGCTCACTCTCTGGCTGAACTCACAAAATGCCACTGAACCTAGCATGTGCTGACTATTTATATGCATGTTCAGTCTTTGGAATGCTTCTTAAAGATACAGCACACATATTCTGTTGTACAGCATTATTATGTCGGAAGTACATTCAGTTTGGCATTGTGGGGAGGACAATTTCTTTGCCAATATTCAAAAGCCTAGAGGTGAGAGTTGCAGACCACCCCTTGCAAAGCAGCATGGTCTGTTGAATATCTCCTTCAATGCTGACAAATATTGCACTCCCTTCGATTGTCACCAGAAACTACGCTGATTATTAAAGTCAGTCATCTTCTGTTCATATTGTGTCATCATTCTTGGAGAAGGTAAAATGCTAGGCTCATATCAGTCTGGGACACATATTCAGAGAGCGCCATGATGTTTCCCTTCATATAATCTAGGGAGGTATGTCTCAGGTCATTTACACCCACATGAACTATGAATGAGTCATACTGGTACTTGTAGTCCACTGATCTGAGTGCATGCATAATGTGGTGGAATCTGACCCCTGAAAAGTAACTAACCATGACTTTCTCCTTTCTCAGCCTGGTGAGAGGGACATCAGTGTGTATCACAATAGAGTCTCCAATGACTAAAATGTTGGATTCTGTGGCGGCTTGCCTTATGGGCTTAGAAGTAGAGGCTCCATGAGAGGTGGCTATATGTTTTGATGTGAGTGTTGTTTTAAAAAGTACATTTGAGGATGCTGAGAGTGTGTGTCATATGTATTTCACCTAGGAGGTCTTTGGGGTTTAGGAAAGTCACATTTAAGTGCTTCAGCTTATGTGGGTCTATGTGTCTGCTTTGAACTGTATGTGATGGCTGCAGTGCATGTATAGTACTGACAAACTTATTGACATTAGGAGTACTTTTAAGTGAGAGCTTTGCTTCCAGTGACATTGTGTCAATACATCTCTTAAATATCATATCAGTTTGAAAATTAACTGGTTGTCAATAAACATGAGGCAATTTCTACATTGCCTCAGGATGCCCATATCTATCAAGTTGGTAACTGAGATAGTGGGAAAGTTCATATGTATGGCAACAGACCCTTTTTTATTGATAAGACAGTTGGAGTGAGAATATAAAGTAATGTTAGAAGTATCTGGTTTGCAATTCTGGGGGCAGTGCTTGTCAGTACAAACTACTTGTCCTCTGTGTAACTAAGTATTGGTGAAATTTCAATGGTGCTTTTACTTACTGAAAAGAAAAATTAGCTTATAAAGAATGATGAAATGAGGGAAGCCACCTGAATGGCCACTGCTTGGTTGCTACTAGTGCTGGTCTCACCACAGCCTTACTCTGCTGAGATACAATGTTCCTTTGCTTCTCCTTTCACCAAAAGTGAATCAGATGCACCAATCCCAAGATGAAAAGCAGATCACAGCCTGTTTGGTGATCTAGTCTTGTCCTAGATGGCGTAAGGGTCTGTACGCTTGCTGTATCCTTTTCCTGATAGATTCCTGGAATAGCAGCTAGACTAACCAGGAAGGTCAAGTACAGACATTCACTTCCCAACCAGAAAGAATCAGGAATCTATGCACTCTGCTCTTTCTCTCACCAAGAGCAAAATATAAGCACCAATTCCAGACTGGCACCAATGAAGAAGTTATTAGGCTTTCCAGTGATTAGAAGTTCTCAGAACATAATGTTCCTATGCTCCTTCTCTCACCAGCACAAAACAAAAGTGCTAATCCCTATATAACTACTGAAAGGCAGACTGTGAGCTTACCAGTAATTGGTGGTCGTGTAGTAGATGTTGCAGATTTTATACGTAAGATGGAAAAATGAGTTAATACCCTAAGAGCTGCAGTGTGCACTAAACAGTTAGATATGAAAGGGGGTAAATTAAACTTTAGCTTTCTAAGTGGAGAGCTACTAATTTTAAAGGAGCAAGATAGAGTGAAAGGGGTGGACAATTTATTTGCTGGTTCTGTGGAATACAGTGAGATGGCAAAACAGTTGAAGGGAAATGATTTCTCAAAATGATAATTTTGTGCTTACACACAATAGCCAATGAAAGAAGAGAGGGAAGGAGATATGTGGTCAAATTTCCATAAGGGACAGGTAATTAGAAAGACAGTGAGTTTAAAAATGCAACAACACCAGGGTGAAAAGGTGGGGAAAAACTTAATTTTTGTGTGACTCACAAGAGACACAGCTGTGGTCTCTTTCCTAGTTTTAATATCCAGTTAAATGCAGAATACAATTAAAACACAGTGTAAAGGAAATCAATCCCAGTATACAAAATAGAAAAAGGCAATAAAGCAACACACAATACAAGCAAGCAAAAACTCAACATATTTGCATTGCACTCCTCTTTTCTATTTTTTTCAACAATCTAATAATAAAACTAATTGTCCTCAATCTTAACCTGATACTTACCTCTGGTTTAGTGCTGTCTCAATGTGTACATGTTCTCCATGTGCCCCTTCCAAAAATAGCCTTCCTTAGTGGTCCCAAGGATGACTTCCCCAAATCCACCATCAACCCAAAATTAAACTGTTTGAAAAAATATTCCACAAACACATTATTCATTATATTAACAAATATGGCCTTATTAGTTCTCAGGGTGGTCCTAATACTTTATCTACCATGTATTCATCAACAATCAACATCTGCACCAACATGGAAATATCAGACGTAAATAATTAGTGGGTTACTTTTTGCTCTTAAGACAATATTGAATGACATTAGCCATCTTTCTGCTACTCAAGTTCCATAGACTAAGTCCTGATAGCTAAAATAGATTCCAAACTATTTTCATAAGTGCTACTTTTGTATTCAAAATGATGATCAGATCTTATCTATGGATACCTTCAATGCACATGTAGCACAAAGGTGAACCTAAAGAAGAAGCATATGTTTAAACCAATCCAAACTACTATAAAAGAATAGCAGAGATTAAACTAAACCAGATTTTTATTAGTTGTATAATACTGTTAGCACATATTAGTTAATGCAAGGGTGCATACTAGGACATATACTATATTCTCATTTTTCTTATAGGACATAGAATCAAGCATCTCTCCTTCAGCTATGGTACTGTATGCTGATGATATCATTTTGCACTTTTCAGGACCATCAACCAATGCAAATGAAGTTCATCTTCAAAGAGATAGGGAAACAATGTGCACACACTTTATTGAAAACAAATTTCATCAAACTACTAAAATATCCGCAGTTATTCTATTAAGTACCCCACAAAACCTTGGGGAAAATAGGTGCCTTATAATCCCAGATCAAACAAAGCAGAAAATAAACCACATCCAAGCTTATATGTGTAACTGTCAAGCTATACAGTCAGTTAACACTGCAATGTGTCTTAAAACTTCAGTGTAATAAGCATATGTTAACTTGTTTGTACCATGTGGCTGTTACAACTATGGCCCATTACTTAGCTGTGGTAAGAGATAAACATTAGACGTCTAGGTGGAAAACTACAATAAAAGGTATATATGTTTTTAATTAAAGATACCTGCTGTTGTGATGGATTGGCAGCTTGGCTCATTGCTTTATGTTGCTGCTGTTGTAAAAAGTGTAACACTAAAGTTATTTTTGTCGTTTAGGGAGTAAA
This sequence comes from Protopterus annectens, assembly GCF_019279795.1. Taxonomy (NCBI): domain Eukaryota; kingdom Metazoa; phylum Chordata; order Ceratodontiformes; family Protopteridae; genus Protopterus; species Protopterus annectens. Next base: position 964,035,766 of record NC_056741.1, read on the forward strand.
TGTGTTGCCATTTCTAGCAGGACTGGAGGAGCATGCACTTTAGAATTTTCCTTTAAAATCAAAATAAAACATTTGATTTTTCTAAGCTTGGTGTCAAATGAATCTGGTCAGTTTGAATGTATAAAGTATAATTTGCACAGAATAGCCACTCTGGGTAACAGCATATATCCTGTGTGGCTGGTAACAGTTAGGATGTTGGTGGTTCTACTATGAAATATCAAAAGGCACAATCCATCTTTCTGATATGCCAAAAAAAAAAAGTTTGATAAACAGAAGGATGAAATAAATCAACTCAGTATTTTTACAGAGAACAAGCCCCTCGCACTCCAGATTTATATATACCAACTCTATAGTCATAACAACTTGAAGAAGGGAGAAATCTTCCTAAAAGAGTGTGAATTGTTGCTGGTACACACTTACAAATTGCACCAGTTATGACTTCCTATGGGAAACAGCAGTGAGCATTCTGATTGTTGAAGTTTTTTATTCTCTGCAGGCAAAAGAAGCTTGAGGAATTTCTCCTCAACAATGTGTAAGGAAGTAAATGTTAGCAGCAGATAAACCGCAGCACTTTTACAGATAGTATCAACAGTATGGATATTAACTGCAATGGCATAGTTCTTACTTAAATCATTTTGTGGCTGGGCAAGGCTTTTGTCTATCCTACATATATCTGTATTTAACTATTCTCTCCGAAATTAGTGTGCCTCAAAGTGAAAAGATTTAAGCAAGAATGCAGGTAGAATCACTGTATTACCTAGATTTTTTAAGATCACTTTGAGAGCTCATTAAACCTAATAATCTTGTTTGCATGTTTGGAATATAGTCTGACTTTTGTAAAATGGTAACGTATGTATTTTAATTGCTGCCAGAAAGTCAGGACACTCATTCTCACCCAGAGTTAACATACTCAGGAAGCCTTGTTATGCTATCTTTATTGTGCATGAATATGATTTTCCCTACTAAGATTTAAACATGTGACATTAAATCCTTCTGTAGATTGAGACACATTAAAATGTCTGGCTATTGAGTTGCAATGTCAGCATCTTCCTCTTTCTGCTGCATACATTGCTTACAGTCAAACCTCAAATAATCACTGAATTTCAAATCTCATTTACGTAAAGCATCATGTAAAGTATATGCAAATTTATCATGGATCAGTTTTAAAATATCTCAACATGAAGCAAACTGCATATACTAAAAATTTCACAATGTAGTCAATAATAACCTGCTAGCAAGTTAAAATTAATAAAATAAAACTAAATAAAATTTGTGAGGGCATATGTGTGATACCCACTTTAAATATAAAAGTCAGTGTTACTGCTGAAATGAATTGTAGGATTAAATGTCCTGGAAAATCTGTATTAAAAGTCCTGCATCTTACTTGTTCAGTGTTTATACATGCATTTATCTCTTGCTTATTTTCACGCACACTTACTTCAGCTAATTTTATGGATTTGATTTAACCATATAATTGCATCGATTCATGGTATAATTGAAATAATTTTATACTACACATATTCCTAGGTTTCTCTATGTTGCATGCATTAACACTAAGGTTTTATATTAGAAACATATTCATTAGGCTCAGAGTACATAATTCAGAGTTGGGTATAACAATGTGACCACTTTTTTCTGACAATGACAGAGATGGCTGTATTGAAGTATGAAAGTTTTCACCAGTGTTAAGTATATGCTGTATTACACAGTTTGGATGACGTCATTTATCCAAAATAAAAACTATCTATGGTATTTTGACTTTTGCTCATTGCGTTGTGAGATCTTGTGCTAGACAAGCACAATTTCAGTCTCTTTTGAAATAATCCAATACTTAAGTGTCAATTTGCATATGCTTCTTGTGTGATTGTGCATTGGTGACAAATGAACAAGGGAGTTAATTGCCTTCTACAAGTGTAAGTTTTTAAGGTGCCATGGTAAAAGTGCCTTAATATGAGCACTATAATCAACAGTCTAAAAATCAGCAACTACCTGTTTTTTGCAGCATACAGCATTTGTACCATCTGTTAATGTATAGCTTCCTTTATAATATGAATATATTTAATGTATTCATTTCTTAATATATATATACGTACACACACATAGACACACATATATATAATACATATAAATATTTATATCAATATATATCTATCTATATATATATATACATATATATATATATGTGTGTGTGTGTGTGTGTGTGTGTGTGTGTGTGTGTGTGTGTGTATACCCCAGGATTCAGTAAGTTTCTGTGCAGGAATAGCTTATTCCTGCATGGAAGTGACCGTTTAGGAGCAGCACGGCAGAGCGCCATGCATAGTAATGAAGGCACGCTGCCTCTGCTCCTAAACAGACACGGAGCATGGACAAGTGCAGGGTGTGTCTGAGAGCAGAGCTCTCACAATGCACAAGCCCCTGCACTCAGGAATTGCCCTTTGGCAATAACAATGAGTGAGAACACTCATAGGAGGTTACATACCTCCCACCTGTACAAATCATTGCATAATGTCCACAGATTTGTTGGCCATACAGTTGGTGTGTACCCCAGTTGTACCCTGAAATCACGGGATGATGTCAGGAATGAAGCTGTGAAATAACGGCATACATATGAGTGTCAGAAACCAAAATCCATCAGAAAATGTATATTAAAGCCAATCCTGTTACTCTAGCAACTGTCCTAAGTTTATAAGAGCAATAATTAAAATATGTCATAGTTGGACCTCAAGTTGTCAGGCTTTGTCCAGATAATGTGCATTAAGAGATTGAGAGGTATGGGGAGTTGCTAGGATGTCTGCCAAATGTCCAGATGCATGCAGGAATCCACAGCAATAAGTGAAGCCTGTCCCTTCCAAGAGAAAATAGCAGTAGAAATTTTTTTTATCAAACAGATTAAATTTAACCGTTGGTGCACAAGTTTGCCCATTGCTTAGCTACGCATACTGTACCTTAAATGGCACAAGAAGATAAATATCAAGATACATGCAAATGAAGCAGTACTGCAATAGTGTAGTGGTCAGAGCATTTGCCTTGGGACAGTCATTCCTGGTTTGATTCTCACTGTACTAAATTCCATTTTCCATGTCAAATCACTTTATAAACATTTTTTTTGCCATATAACCTACTATATAACATATATTTGTGAACTGGAGAATTGCATTAAATGCAGATGTGAGGTGTCATTGTAATAATGTTGTAAAATCCACAGATAAACACAAGTACCCCATACAGTATATGTATACATGAATCAGGGATATGAATTGAATATATAATGTGTAATGAATGATAAATCCATAGAATGTCCCAATCCACCACCTTCCCAAGAGACATGTTACATTTCTGTCTAAATTGGTGCGGGGGTAAGTGGGAGTAAGCACTTGTAACCAGTAGTAAGTGGGTTTAAGCCCATTTGCACGGGGGTAAGCAATGCGCACATGGGTTAAGCAATATTGAATCTAACTCCCTGTAAGCATATTTAACCGGAAGTTAGCATTGCTTGCAGTCATGCAAACCCACTTACAGTTGCTTAAAAGTGCCTTAATCACTCTGTAGCCAACAGCCACTGTTCTGCCCAGAAACAAATTAAACAGCCTTTGTAAGTCTTGAACGCAGGACTCTGTAGACTCTAGTCACAGTAGTTAACTAGTAAGCCATCACAGCAGTACATAAGACTGAGGTATCTCCAAACAGATCCTTACTATAGGAAAATCAAAATTTACATGTGAAAGGAATCTATATACAGTTTTATGTTGCATAACTTACTACATAACATAAATATGTGAACTGGAGTACTGCATTATGTTGAGATGTGAGGTGTCATTGTAATGAAGTGTTGAAATCCCCCAATAAACACAAGAACCCCATACAGTGTATGTACACATGAATCATGGGGGTCTATATTAAAAGACCGAAGAGGTGTTTCAGCAAACACCTCTTGGACGATACATAATGAGCGAACACACTAAACCGAGAATGCTCAAAACAGCGTTTTCTTTCCCTGGGAAAGAAACCGCTAGCACAAACATACACACACTTTAAAACATAACAATGTGGGGGGCCCCACACACCCCCTAACTAAATATACCAACTCTGAGATTGCACTACAGTGAGGAAAGGGGTGAACACAAGGGGATGGTCAAGCAATTTCTTTCCCAGGGAAGAAATCGCTGTTTTGAACATTCATGCTTTAGTGTGTTCGCTCATTATGTGTCGACCAAGAGGTGTTCGCTGAAACACCTCTTTGGTCTTTTAATATAGACCAGAATCATGGATACCAAACACATATATAACATGTAATGAATGATAAATCAATGCCAAACAGCAAATAGTGTGCAAATTTAAAATTAAGCAATGCTAAGCATTGCACACCACTGCTTACTAGGTGTAAGCAATGTGTAGGCTGGCTAAATCAGTTTGCCCATTGATATATCCCTTTAAGCAATGCCAACCTTAGGTAAGCAGGTTTGCCCATAGCTTAGCATTTTCAAAACTGTCTAGTCATGGTAAAGTGCTGGAAATTGGCCCTATTTAAATCCCACAAGTGGGAATACATCTCATAACTGGTTGCAGCGTCCTCCTGTAGGCACTATGGCTAGTGTGGATGAAGGACTGCACTTCTGGGTGCAGTGCTGGGGCATCCAGGAGTCCAAAGTCATGGCAGAACTCCTTGTTAAAGACCATGACCAGGACTGGTGCAGGGCCAGTACCAGGGTTCCCAATATAAAGCAGAAGCCTGGGACCGTGTCGCCCGTGACCTCACCAGTGCCACTGGCATCCCTTGAACTGGTGAGCAGGTCAGGCATCACTATGCCGACCTGAAATGGAGAATGAGGGAGCTCTTGGATCAGTGGATCCAAGAGGCTAGGCAGAAGGGTGACATCCCAGCCATGTGTAAGTAAGAGTCTACTACCTGTTTAATAATTGCCAACGCATGTATATTATGGATAGGTATGGCTAAATATTTCTCTTATGTCTTTGACAGCAGCAGACGAGCGGACTGTGAATCGGGAAGCCCATGCCTGTAGACTGCAGAGGTTGTGTTGCGAGGCATATTAGTAATAATCTTGCATGTACTGTCATAAGAAATAAATCTAAAAGTAGTAGAAAGTTAATTGCCAGTATAAAACCTGTATTGTGTATGGCATGTACTGAATAAGCCAGACAATATGGCAGGAAGTGTCTCATATAGGTTGTATGTAAATAAAAGGTTAACAGCCTGGCAATAAAGGTCTAACTCCTGGATTGCTTGTGTTTATTCTGGTATCATATGGTAATGTAGTGTTGCAATCTCTTAATAGTACTGTTGTATTAAGCACTGTTACCCACACTGTGCTACATAAATAAAATGTGTAGGAATGTCTGTTTAAGACTGTTGTAATCACAAGGTCATATTGTACAACTGAGAGAGACTTAGACAGAAAACAGTGAAAAGCTAAACAACATAATCCAAATAGCACACTCAACTGAGATGTGAAGTGTTGTATTGTTAGCACACACAGCCATGGTTTGAATCCTGGGAGTGGTAGTAAACTGTATGCAGAAACATACCCAACTGTACAGATATTGTCAGAACATCCAGATAATTGGTGTAAGTCCCCTGCCTGTCATCCTGTCCCCCTGGTAAATCAGTGGGATGATCCCAGAAGCTTAGGCAGCAAATAATGACATACAATTGATTGTCAGACATCATAACTTTCAGAAAGATAGCTATAAGAACAAACTTGTTACTCTAGCAACTCATCAAAGTGTTATGAGAGTAATAAGCAAAGTATGTCCCAACTCCACCACCATGTTGTGAAGCTATGACCAGAGTGTGCGCAGTAACAGAATGAGATGTATGTGCATAATAATAATGTGGAATATGGTAATATGTGTAGCAACATGCAGGTAGTGTTAACAAACATTCCCCCCACAAGTCTGTCAAATAAGAAAACTGTGCCTAGAAATAAAAGATTGAAATCCTGGACTAGTACTGCTTAGTCTGGTATTGTACGGCAGTGTTAGTGTTGCAGTATCTCTGACTAATAAGGTATTACTCATCACTGTCAACCACACAGTGCTACAAAATAAAACTGTAGAAAACCCTGTATAAGAGTGTTGTAATTACAAGGTCAGATTGTAAAACCATGGGAGACTTATAGACAGAATTCAGAGAAAAGCTACACAGCAATAGCTATATAGCACACTCAACTGTGATGTACACTGCTCTATTTTTAGCACACACAGCCATGGTTCAAATCCTTGGAGTGGTAGTAAGCTAATCATAACCCTCAACTGTACAGATCTGTACAGAATGTCCAGATAATTGGCCCATATCTGCTGGCTGTTACTCTGTCCCCCTGGCATGTCAGTGTGCTAATCTCTGACATTTAGGCAGCATTTAATGTCATACAACTGACTGTCAGGCCTGTATATATTTGGAAAATGCCTATGAAAACAAACATGTCATTGTACAACTCACCAAAGGTTTATGAGGGCAACAGTTAAAATATATCCTGGTTTCACCTGCATATTGTCAAGACATGCACAGAGTGTGTGCAATAAGAGATGGAAAGGTATGTGCATAACATCAACCTGGAATCTGGGAATATGCGGAGAAACAGTCAGGTAGTGTTAACAAACAATACCTCCACAGGTATACCAGTTAAGAGGTGTATACTGCAGGTAAAACACAGTTCATGTATATAGTTGTCTACATCCATACCACTATCCAAACTAAGGCCATAAGATAGTGTAATAAAACCTGTAAGGTACAGATCACAGCACTGACTAATAAAGTAATGAGGACGACAAGGATATACAAGTTGCTAATTGACATCTTTCTCTCCCCCCAACATATTTGCAACAATAAACTAAATACACATCGCAATTTGTATGTGTACATTTAATTCTACTGTTGGGACATATGCCCTATTGTTTTATAAATATTTAAATTTGTTACTATGCATGTGCCATGTTGAAATACTCCCACATTGGTGGCATGCTGCCATCAATGTACCTGCATGCTGTTGTAATGGCCACTGTAGTTCCATATATGCATGTGTTTTGTTTGGTATGCAACTGTTCCATATCTGGTGTTTTGGGTTAATGGGAATATCTGTGCATGCTGTTATACCTAATCCTGGAATGTGTTGACTATTACTAACCCACATAAGTTTTACAATTGAAACACCATAGCACGTTTGGGAAGGCCTGTCCCAGCGGACTCACCTCTCCCACCTCATCTGGTCGTGACACAAGGCACCAACATGTCTGGGGCCCACCCTGGGACTCCTCTTCCGCTGGTCCTGCACCACCTTTAGTTGGAACTGTCTCAGGGGATGGGGCTCACCCCTCCCCTGGGAGCAGCCACCAACATGATACTGTCACCCATCGCCAGGTCCAGGGTCTGATGTGTAGCAAGATCTGCAGGGAGTTTGGAGATCTGCTACACCAGCTTGAGGGCAGCGTGGCACATCTAGAGGGTCAGCCTGCCCCTCCTACTCAACCCACAGCACAGCCACCTTTGGGGCCATGAAGGTGCAGTGGTGACTGCCCATGGGTGGGGACATCAGTCACACCGTTTCCACTAGGGGGCTCATGGGCTTCCGACTTTCAAACAACCCTCCTCATCCAAGGTGTTTACCCCCCCACATGTGTCATATACCGCCCCTGTATGCTGCCTTGTCTGTTATCCTACCCAACCTACTCCCCCAGTATAACTACTATCCCTCCGCAACATCCCACTCTCACCTTAAAAAAAAGGGCAATCTGTTCCCCCAAATAAATCTCGCCCCATACATAGCTTTCCATTTAGCACACATGTCAACTGGACACATGTAATCTGGTCTAATTGGCTTCACAACATATTATTGTTTTCCTCACCCCTCTCTCGGGTATGAGTGTCCAAATCTACCTCCAAATCAGTGTATATGCATAGCTGTTGCTGTAGAAGAAATGTGCAGCTATGGACCTTCCCTACACCCGTCCTCCATATCCATAGCTATTTCCCCTACTGTCTTTAACTCTCTTGCCCCCTTTTTCACCACATTTCTATCAACCCTTTTTCTTTTCTTTTAAATAAATTAGTGCAAGGGTAAGCAGGAGTAAGCACTTTTAAGCAGCAGTAAGAGGGTTTAAGCTTGTTTGCACAGGGGTAAGCAATGCCTACACAAGTTAAGCAATTTAGAAGCTAACTGAGTATAAGAAACTGTAACCGGAAGTTAGCAGTGCTTACCTTCACACAAACCTGCTTACAACTGCTTAAAAGTGCCTTAATCACTCTGTATTCAATGGCCCACATTCTGCTCAGCAACAAAATAAACAGCCTTTGCAAGGCTCAAACCAAGGACCCTGCATACCATAGCCAAAGTGATTTGCCACTAAGCCAGGCCAGATGTACATATCTCTGATGTTTTCACAAACATATCATCCAGCACAGTTATTCAACAGTACAGGAAATGTATTTATTCATGTAGATGTATGTGTACGTGTGTGTATATATAGTTTTATATATATATATATATATATATATATATATATATATATATATACAGAGAGAGAGACACACACACACACACACACACACACACACACACACACACACACACACACACACACACACACACACACACACACACACACATATATATATATATAATCTATAGATATATATGTCTACATATATATGTATGTAAACATACATATATATATATATATATATATATATATATATATATATATATATATACATATATAGATATAAAAAAGAACACAAATACATATATGACCAAAAGCACCATTAATGGGGGTGAGGGGGCCCAAGCTAAGTACCTCTTGTAAGTATTGATATCACCTCCTCCACCACAGCCAAACAGACCTGCCCTGCAACACAGTACCAACACTTGCAACTCCCATGTCCAGGACCCTACAAAACATAGCCACAAGAAGTTAACAGTAATCCATCCCACCTGTATGATGTCAGGATGGTATCAATAACATGTCATGCAGCACAGTCTGGCTACCATGGGGAATGTACAATGTGGAAGCAATAAACATTCCAAAGATACATATACACACATACAAATATGCAGATACATATATATATATATATATATATATATATATATATATATATACACAGTTTACACACACACACACCCTAACTATATATATCACAGGGTTGCACAACATTGGAAGGGGCAAATCTGCTTGTCGACCAAATGAACTGTCGACAAATGAGTGTCGATTATATGAACTGTCCACCATATATATATATATATATATATATATATATATATATATATATATATATATATATATATATATATATATACACACACACACACACACACACACACACACATATATATATATGTGTGTGTGTGTGTGTGTGTGTGTGTGTGTGTGTGTGTGTGTGTGTGTGTGTGTGTGTAAATACACCTAAACACACATAGATATGTATAGGAAGATGCATATTTAGAGGGTACACAGCATATTGAACAGAAAGTATTCCTACAGTTGCCACCTTTTAAAATGGACAGTGTATGATTCACTCATGCAAAAGACAATCTTTGCATGAAACATATACCCACAGAGAAAAGTCAAAGAATATGATGCCACACGCAAGTTTGCATACATAAAAAATGTTTATTTGTGTACTATTGCAGTTGCATATGCCATGTCATATAGCTGTTAGGTCTTTGAAATGCATACAAATTGATTAATTCAACTCTCAAGCAGATTATTTAATACAGTAATCTGAAAGCATAACATATGTTGCTGTCCAGGCCAAGGCCTTCAAGTAGTACAACAGTAAAGAAAGACTGGGCCAGAGGATATCAATCAATCAACAGTAAGTAATGCAGATGTATTGTTCAGCAGCCCCCAATTGCTCTCTGTACTCAACCCCTAGGAGGGAAAGAATTAAGTTGCACAGTGAGGATGTACAGAAAGCAGTAGGCCACCAATGTTCCCAAAGTGAAATGTATGAAAATGTACAGCCATATACCTTAAGGCATCTTACTATTGCTATCCCTCACATGTTGTAAAAGCCTAGTTTATATATGATGCATATTCCTCCCCCATAGACTGACTTACAGGGGCATATAACACTGTTACTTAAACTGACCTCTGGATTGCAGAAGGGCACATGTGTTTTGTCCAGCTGTAGCCCACATATATATAGACCCTACCCCACAATATGTGTGGGGAATCACAACAGCACTGGAATGACTGCAGGCATGGCAGCATGACATAATCACAGGCCACTGCATAACAACCTCTTACTACACGTCATATGGGCAACGCCTGGTATATAGGTGGAGGACAGAGGCCGGAACACAGGGCCATATTGAAATAGTGTTGTTATACACTGAGAAAGTTGCTGGTGTTACAGGATAGTCTGTAACATACCCTTAGTCAGGAATATGAAGTCAGAAACACAAATGGATATAGCCATGTACTTATAGCACTCAACAGACACAATGCCAATGATATATCTGACACAAGACCTGTGTGATGGAAAGACAAAAATAACAGGCAATCCTCTGGCCATCATGTGGATAGGCCCAAAGTTGAGGGCTATGCAGACAGACTGCATTCCATAATAAACTAGTATGTACACACAAACCATGTAACACTGGTGGTATACAATGCATATAACAACACTACTCACACTGTCTGTAGGTCTGGAACCTTATACAAATATGTAGCTGGCCTGAGTCTGCAAGTCTTCTTCTAAAAGGTATTGCTACCTGCTGTTGCTAACACTGCTGCCAACACACAGGAAGGATGTCCTCCATAAAGGAAAGGTAAAGGGACCATGCCCACATGATGTAGGCATTTATAGTAGTGGGTTGCCATGACAGTGGTAATTGGAAGCACTACACAGCATGCTGCATGCAGGTAGCAAGTGGTGGACACTGACTGATGCAGAGGCCATCACCTGATCATGTGCATCACCTACAAAATCCATGCTGCAATCTATTCAAAGCAGCTCAATCCATTTAGTGGAGAGAGACCAAGATAGAGAGAGAGAGAGAGAGAGAGTGAAAGAAAAACAAAAACAAAAAAAAAACACATCCATCCAGCCATCCACACAGCAAACTGTATCCAGAAGAGATATTCCCACAACAGGTATGTAAAGTATGCATGCATGTAATTGAATGCAGTACTTGGTCCGTAATAATTGGATAGATGATGTGGAATGATTTATATGTGCCATCAGGTATTGCTGTAATGATGTCCAGCTGAACAACTGCTATGGACAACAGTGTATGTCCCTGTGGGCAGTGAGCCATACCTGTTAATTGTGCAGATCAGCAATGACTGACAAGATGTAAGCCATCATAGTGTGTGTTGTGTAATGCAAGGCATGTATATTAGTGTGGCCAATAGCTGGAGGTGGAAGTAATGCTGATATGATAGAGATGTGGGTTCCAAAGCACACCACTTGCAGGACTGTCATGTTAACATGGAATGTAGCATGCACAAATGCCATAGGTATGTAATAGACTTACCTGAAATCTGTCCCTATATATACACCCCTAATGTTAGGCTGTGTCCACATATGGCACCTGTCTGTGTTGTAGCAAGGCAGAACAGTGCAGCTGTGCAGGAAGGAGAGTTAGAGAGTGTGGACCTGATGTCTGAATGCACCCTATATATATATATATATATATATATATATATATATATATATATATATATATATGAAACGATAATCCCAAATGGAAGGTGGTATTCCAAATCAGCTACAAAACCATAAGTAGACACTTGAACCTTCAAGATGTAGTAAAATCACAAATTTATTATACAAAAGATGTTAGCAGTTTCACGGACAGAACAATCCACTTCATCAGACGTTACAACTTCAAATAAGGTCTTACTATATATAATATAAGGCTAACAACCAATTAATCAATTAAATCAACTTAATTTGTATATTTTAAACATATAGCAACATGTATATAGGTACAAATGAAAAACATATAAAAAGATCAATTTATGAAGAATAAATAAATACAATGCATAAAATTCATTGCAGAAATCTACTAAACTGCTTGACAAATATATAATATACAGTAGCTGGTAGGTAACACTAACTACTGGCAATACATATATAATAGTATGAACAAATCTATCTAAGGGTCCTGGCATTTAGTATGGGCTTGAGTGATATATTGTCATTCAACCCACACCCCCTATGGGCACCCAATCTAAAAATCCACTTAAGCTCTGCACTTTCAGTATCATTAGTGATATTCCCTATGTGTATATTATTATATTGTACGTGCAAGATTTGAAATAAAAATGTATGATCAATTCCTTTGCACATAACGTGCTTGGCTATGGCACTGTATTTTTCTTTCCTATTAATACAGTAAACATGATCCCTGATCCGTTCCCTCAAAGACCTGTTTGTTTTGCCAACATAGAAACAAAAATAAACACTACAATGGGCAGCATAAACAATGTTCCTAGTGGTGCAAGTACCACTGTTCCTCAGCTCCCAAAAACAACTGGTGTCCAGGTGCTTGAAGAACTTGGATTCATCGATATACATACATTGAGCACAGGTGCCACATTTCTTGGTTCCCAATTGTATGTCATTGTTGGATATTGTACGCCTAGTGCCTACACAGCTACGATAACATAGTTGTTGTTTCAAATTCCTACAATTACTATATGTATAAATTGGATGATTACCTACCAAGCTCCTAGTATGTACATCTACTAATAATATATGCCAGTTCTCTGCAATTGCATTCTGTATTCTACTAACATTACTACTATATGGCAGAACAATCGTCATGTGAGGCAAACCTTCCCTTTTAGTAATGGATGGAGTAAAGGTTCTGGAAGAGTAGTATGGCTTAGCTCTATTCTCCCTTAATCCATTCATTTGTGTATATACTTTATGAATTTCTCCCTCTGTATAACCTCTATCCAAAAAACCTTGTTTTAAATAATCCAATTCATCTTTAAGTATCACATCATCACAGCACAATCTAGATAGTCTCATTGCTTGACCCTTAACTATATTGTTTAACAAAGTCGGATTATGCATGCTTTCACAATGCAAAAATGCTGGACAGTAACATGGTTTTCTATATACTTTAGTTTTCAAAATCTGAGCTTCTATATAGACAGTAACATCCAAATAATTAACACTACTACTAGAATGTTCCATGGTAAACCTTAAAAAATCATTGGTAGAATTAACTTGATCAAAAAAGGCTACACGACTATCAATGTCACCATTCCAGACCAAAAAGAGGTCGTCCACAAAACGCCTATAAAATAAGACGTTTGGATGATTTATCAAATTCTCTTGTTCCCATGCTACCATAATGAGGTTAGCATATGTATTGGCACAACTTGTGCCCATTGCTACCCCTTTCTTTTGCCTGTAATGGTTGTTCTGAAATAAAAATATATTATTTTCCAGGACCAATTCTAAAAGCAGACACAAAAAGTCAGCTTTTGAAACATCCATACCATTGTCATTTACCAATAATTTATTTAATATATTTAAACCAAAGCATTTGGAATACTGGTAAATAAACTTTCAACGTCCATAGTAATCAATGTCAAGTCACTCACACTATCCAAGGTTTGAATGAACTCAAAAAGATCTTTCAAAAAAGTTCAGTGTCCCTAAGGACATAGTTATACATAGCTAGAACATTCTTTAATTCATGATCTAAATAAACCGATAATGGTTTGGTCACCCAACCAGCCCCTGCCACTATAGGTCTAAACTTGGGGTAAGTTGGATTTTTGTGGATCTTAGGCAAACCGTGCAATCTAGGTGTCAATGGATATTCAACATAAAAATAATTAAACAATTCTTTAGTTATAATGCCCATATTCCTACATTCCAATAAAGACATATACACACTTTCAGATACTTTTTGTACAGCTTTCAGCCCTATTTCTTCATATGCATCACTGTTAAGCATATCAAACATTGTGGTAAGATAATATACAGTGTCCATAACAATGATAGGACCACCCTTATCAGATGGTCTGATAACTATACTTTCATTGTTTTGAAGGCTTTTCAAAGCTTCAACTTAGTTCTTATTTAAATTACATTCATTACTGAACTTGCTAAATTCAGTGTCATTATAGATACTGTTTTCAAAAACTTTCAAAAAGGTCTCAACATTTGCTGGCAAATGAGGTACAGAATTACTCTTCTTTTTGTAAGGAAGAACATCCTTGTTGTTATCGGAGCCCAAAAGTAATTTTAACGTTAAATTACGTGAAAACATACATACAGACAAAACAGCATCACTCATATCCATGTTGCATGTGGGTATAAAACCCAGTCCCCTATTCAAAAGTTTAGTTTCATCAGATGATAGTACATACTGAGATATATTCCAAATTAAACTTACTGAGTCCACATTTTCTTTATAGTACGCACCTGTTGTTGATATGGTGCTTCTTTGCGCTTCTGTCCGCGTTGAATGTCCAAATCCATGGACTTTTTTCTCCCCAGCCGAATGGGTAAAGGAAAAGCCAGGAAATTTTGTTGATGCTTTCCTTCCATCAGGATTTTCCTTCTTACATCAGTGGTGTGATGAACGACAGGCTCACTCCCCATAGGTAGCTGCATGTCCGAAGGTACATCCATAGGTGTTGAATATACGGAGGTGGCGCGTTGTGGAGAAGTCAACGCATCCTCTATAGGTTCAGTTGACTCTCCGCTATGGACCCTATGTTCCAAGCGTTGTGTCTCTTCAGACCTCTCACGCAATCTCAATCCATCATCGCGCGTTTGCTCATTATTGGTTATCTCAACTTCCATCTCACCTGGTTGGTGACGTGTTTCCGTAGGTCGATTCATACGATTACTGTTTGATGCTACACTGCCCATTGAAGTAGAAACAGTGGACCTTGGCCACATGAACACATTCTGTTTAGTAAAATCATCAATGTCCCTAATTAACTTCTTTCTCTTATGTTCAAGAAGTTTGGTTTCATAACGTAATACTTTATCTATCATTTCTTGTAAATAAATTTCTGTGGGACCATCACCATACAATTTAAACAATTCATTTTGTTGCTGAATGATCTCATTCCTGAGATCAAATTCAATAGGTTGAAAGAAGTCAAGCAGCAATTGCATATATGCTTTACTCGTACTCAAATTCAACTGTTGCCACTTAGTTAATAAGTCCGGATAGACATTGCCATAAGTGGGCATGTTCAAAACTCTAAGCCCACGTGGAACAACATTAAGATTCAAGCTAGCCTCTAGATGATAACGTTGGCATTGGAGGCGTTTAAATTTAAATGTATTATTTTCAATGTTCCTTTTAAGATTTCTAATGGACAAGTCATCACCAGTTCTCATTGGTAAAACATAATTAGCATCTGATAAATCAGTATTCATAAGAGGGTTCGTTATCTCTGTTAGCAACCCTCTAAGTCTAGTATTCACATTAGAGTCATTAGTAATATTACCCTCCGCTCTCGCTACCACTCCTTCCATTTACAAAGCAGTTTAAGGCAAAAATATATGTTGAAAACCCCACAGAAGATTCCCGTAACCAGAAATAGATGAAACGATAATCCCAAATGGAAGGTGGTATTCCAAATCAGCTACAAAACCATAAGTAGACACTAGAACCTTCAAGATGTAGTAAAATCACAAATTTATTATACAAAAGATGTTAGCGCTTTCACGGACAGAACAATCCACTTCATCAGACGTTCCAACTTCAAATAAGGTCTTACTATATATAATATAAGGCTAACAACCAATTAATCAATTAAATCAACTCAATTTGTATATTTTAAAGATATAGCAACATATATATAGGTACAAATGAAACACATATAAAAAGATCAATTTATGAAGAATAAATAAATAAAATGCATAAAATTCATTGCAGAAATCTACTAAATTGCTTGACAAATATATAATATACAGTAGCTGGTAGGTAACTCTAACTACTGGCAATACATAAATAATATTATGAACAAATCTATCTAAGGGTCCTGGAATTTAGTATGGGTTTGAGTGATATATTGTCATTCAACCCACGCCCCTATGGGCACCCAATCTAAAAATCCACTTAAGCTTTGCACTTTCAGTATCATTAGTGATATTCCCTATGCGTATATTGTTATATTGTTCGTGCAAGATTTTAAATAAAAATGTACGATCAATTCCTTTGCACATAATGTGCTTGGCTATGGCACTGTATTCTTCTTTCCTATTAATACAGTAAACATGATCCCTGATCCGTTCCCTCAAAGACCTGTTTGTTTTGCCTACATAAAAACAAAAACAAACAGTACAATGGGCAACATAAACAATGTTCCTAGTGGTGCAATTGCCACTGTTCCTCACCTCCCAAAGACAAACAATGTCTGGGTGCTTGAAGAACCTGGATTCATCGATATACATACATTGAACACAGGTACCACATTTCTTGGTTCCCAATTGTGTGTAATTTTTGGATATTGTACGCTTAGTGCCTACACAGCTATGATAACATAGTTGTTGTTTCAAATTCCTACAATATAACTAAAGAATTGTTTAATTATTTTTATGTTGAATATCCTTTGACACCTAGATTGCACGGTTTGAGTTCATTCAAACCTTGGATAGTGTGAGTGACTTGACATTGATTACTATGGGCGTTGAAGCTTTATTTACCAGTATTCCAAATGCTTTCGTTTAAATATATTAAATAAATTATTGGTAAATGACAATGGCGTACAATATCCAACAATGACATACAACTGGGAACCAAGAAATGTGGCACCTGTGTTCAATGTATGTATATCGATGAATCCAGGTTCTTCAAGCACCCGGATATTGGTTGTCTTTGGGAGGTGAGGAACAGTGGCAATTGCACCACTAGGAACATTGTTTATGTTGCCCATTGTACTGTTTGTTTTTGTTTCTATGTAGGCAAAACAAACAGGTCTTTGAGGGAACGGATCAGGGATCATGTTTACTGTATTAATAGGAAAGAAGAATACAGTGCCATAGCCAAGCACGTTATGTGCAAAGGAATTGATCATACATTTTTATTTCAAATCTTGCACGTACAATATAATAATATACGCATAGGGAATATCACTAATGATACTGAAAGTGCAGAGCTTAAGTGGATTTTTAGATTGGGTGCCCATAGGGGGCGTGGGTTGAATGACAATATATCACTCAAACCCATACTAAATGCCAGGACCCTTAGATAGATTTGTTCATAATATTATTTATGTATTGCCAGTAGTTAGTGTTACCTACCAGCTACTGTATATTATATATTTGTCAAGCAGTTTAGTAGATTTCTGCAATGAATTTTATGCATTTTATTTATTTATTCTTCATAAATTCATTTTTATATGTGTTTCATTTGTACCTATATATATGTTGCTATATGTTTACAATATACAAAATGAGTTGATTTAATTGATTAATTGGTTGTTAGCCTTATATTATATATAGTAAGACCTTATTTAAAGTTGTAACATCTGATGAAGCAGATTGTTCTGTCCGTGAAAGTGCTAACATCTTTTGTATAATAAATTTGTGATTTTACGACATCTTGAAGGTTTGAGTGTCTACTTATGGTTTTGTAGCTGATTTGGAATACCACATTCCATTTGGGATTATCGTTTTATCTATTTCTGGTTACGGGAATCTTCTGTGGGGTTTTCACATATATATATATATATATATATATATATAATATATATATATATATATATATATATATATATATATATATATATATATGTGTGTGTGTGTGTGTGTGTGTGTGTGTGTGTGTGTGTGTGTGTACATGTCTACATACACTATGTATGTATATATATATATATATATATATATATAAATATATATATATATATATATATATCTGTATACTACTCATAATATATATCTATACACACACACACACACACACACACACACACACACACACACACACACACACACACACACACATATATATATATATATGTGTGTATATGTCTAAATATATACACACACACACACACACACACACACACACACATATATATATATATATATATATATATATATATATATATATATATATATATATATATATATATATATACACAACAGTAAGTGTATGCAAAATGGACGGTTATGTCAGGTGTGAACCCAGTGTTAGGTACACATTGCCCTTGTTTGTGAAGCTGAGATTGGTAATTTGGGGAAGGATAGCAGGTATATTTGTGGAGGTGGTTTGGGTTGGAAGATAAAGAAGACAGCCTACAAGGGGGTATATGACACATGTGGTGGGTAAGAACCCTGGATGGGGAGTGTCGTCTGCGATGTGGAAGCCCATGAGCCCCCATATGGAAACAATGGAACCAAGGTCCCCACCCATGGGCAGTCACAACATCAGCTTCACGACCCTGAAGGCGTCTGTGCTGGAGGATGAGCAAGAGGAGCATGCAGACCCTGTGAGTGTGTACTGAAGGTCTTAAGGTGCTGTAGCACATCCCCCAAGTCTCTGTGGAGCTCTTATGCACCAGACCCTGGATCTGACCTTTGGTGACAGGATATTTTCTGTGCGTGCTCCCGGGGGGGTGTGAACACCATCCCCTGAGCTGGTTCCACCTGAAGGTAGTGCAGGAAGAGGATGAGGAGAGGTGGGGGTGGGGTCCACATGTGGCCTGCCAATATGGCCAGAGATGAGAGGTGAGAGAGGGTTGCTGGCAACTATTCCCCAAACATGCTATTGTGTCACTGTTATAGAACATATGTGGGTAGTAGACACACATTCCCGTATCATGTCCAAAAGCATGCACATATACCCCCAATAACACAAAACAACAGATGTGCAGCAATCACATAGCAAACAGAACACATGCATATATGGAACCATAGTGGCACTTTCAATGGCATGCAGGTGACATTGTCCATAACAGGCCACCAATGATAGTGTCCCCACAGGGAACATGACTACAAACACATAGCACAAAGTGTTATTCAATACGATATATGTCCCAACGGTAGGTATTCTGTAGACATACCTGTTGAGTTGTGTGATCAGATTGTTGTTGCAGATATGGTGGTGGGGGAGACAGAGAAATCTATTGACAACTATGATAACCTTGCAGTATGAGGTCATCAGACCTGTTTCCATCTTTATGTCTTTCAGGCAATATGTCCAGGAAGAGGTTGCCCATTTATACAGCGGAGGAGAATGATGTCATCATCTCACACCTGGTGCAGCACTAGCAGGTGTTGTTTGGCCAAACAGCCCATGATCAGCAGGAGTGGACCACCCTGTGGAATGATCTTGTCCACAGGATAAATGATGTTGGCCTTCATAACTGCAGTTATGAGCAGATCCGGCATCATTGCACAGATCTACTTTGCCATGGCCATCGGTGTGCTGCTGCAGTCAGGAGGGATCAGCTTGCATTGGGGGGTCATGCCATCCAGCCCCCCTGACACATGTTGAGGAGCTCCTTGCCAGCCTTAGGGCACCTGTCCGCCTGCACACACAACACCTGGCAGATAGCATTGTGGAGGGGGATGTTATCCACACAGTGGCAGAGGAGCTTGCAAGTAAGGCCACAGGGCACATCAGTAGACCACTGTTGAATATCCATCCGCATCAGTACAGTTAGATCATGCATATGTGATATGAAATATATATAGTCTGTTGCTGCATAGTAGTAATAAACAGATGTGCCTAATCTGTACTATTGTGGGCTTATACTGTTGATTTACTGTAATGCTGCACCCACCCTTTACCAATGCCACAGCTGTGGCTACTGACATAACATCTCTCACACACTTATGTAGATCCCTCTGGTATACCTCCAGGGCAGCAGCCTGTAGCTATTGAGTATGGTGTTTGTGCAGGTTTGCCAATACACTGGTCATGTTATGGCCATGGTATATTCCATGCACACATTTAACACACCTACCCATAATGCATGCTGTACATGTTCACGTATTGTTGCTGTTAACTGCACTGCATCACAGTGGTCACCATGATTGTGTATCTGAAGGGTATGTCAGACTTCTGCAATATAACTAACATCCTGTCATTGTAAAATGTGTGCACAGAGATGAACATAATGGTGGAACAAATGGCCTACACTAGCGACATATGTGAAACATCACCCTTATACAGTGCTACAACAGTGTATATATCAGTATTACAATGGCAACTGTTACAGATCTACACTACAGCATATCACAATACTGCAGTCCACAACCCTTACAACCTGCAATGTGGTCCTAACATGAGCAATGAGTGTGTAATATGGAATCGTATGTTAGGACAGCAAATATGAAGAATACATATCTTCACAAACACTGGAAGCATATGTGTGCACACACTCCAGATAAAATATAGTGGAAGCAGCTGCTGAGGTACTGACAGCATGCGTTCTTCATGAGAATGCACCTTCCAGTAAGTACACGTCCCCAATGTCACACCAAGAAATGGTCTGATGTCCAAGACATTTGGCCATAAATGTGCCCACTTACCTGCAACAGAGGCAGCCGTGCCTTGCACACATCTTACATTCCATGGCATAGACATCATACCCAACAGGTAGCACTCAGGAGTTGGATATGTAGCCATACCTCACCATTGCATATACCATGGCAAACAGTGCAGACAGTCATGTATGTGAGGAGAATGTATGGGACAGGATTAATGTAGAAAATAAACAGATGGCCATCCAAGACAGATGATGTCACATGTTGCAAACCAGTCATGCAGGCTGCTTAGTAACATGCCACAACACTGAGGGAGTTGCAGGAATGTCTAGCAAGTACTAGCTGTGCAGTGCCCATGTCAGCAATTGCCTGGACTCTGCATATGTGTGGCCCATGGGTTAAGGTAATCAGATGGGACAGTTGTACCACAGGAAACATCAGCCAGGCATCTCTGCAGGTAGCGTATGCATAACAGAAAAGGTCCCCAAAAGGCATGTACCAAGACCACATTGGAAACCTACAGAGAGCATCAAGTAAGGTACATGTGCTGCACAACCAACATCTCAACCCACCTCAGGTCCACCACCCCATCTGTATCTTGCCGGTACCAGTGTACACCTGTATGTTTGCCATTCATTAGCTGGGACTAGGCTGGTACACATGATGTTCAGTGTTTGGGACACTGCAAAATGACACACATGTTTAGGCCATAGTTTTCAAGCATCTGCAAAAAGGCTGAAGGTGAGGAGGGGCTGTCTTCATGACACAACAGTGCACTGCAGCAGAGATCCAAAGGATGGTATGAATGGCTGTTTCTGCCCACAGTCAGGGTCAGCAAATTTGGCAGACAAAACCCTGACTCCACAGCAAAAGTGATGACAGTGTGTGAACCCAAGGGATGTGCACATGAGTTGACCTTGCAATCATGCAGAGTTGGGGATATGTGTAGGGCATACTGACCAAATACTGGCAAATGCAAATGGCTCATGCTAGTATACCCCTGCCAGGAATAGTGACTGCTGTAGTACACATAACAGTAGGTGCAACAAATCATCATGATAAGGGTTTGCACACATATGCACTCATGACGTGTATACATCTCAATCAGCATCAGCACAGCTAACACATTTGTTTGACACTGCATTTGATTGCACAGGTCATATGTGACATATCAGGTTCATGTAATGTTTTTTTTCTTAAAAAACTTTTTATTGATTTATAAACATTACATTAGGAGTTGAATAAATATAAAAATTATAATATAATTGAAAAATATAAAAAAATATTATAAAGAAATATAAGAGATAAAACAATAATACAAATAACAACAAACAATATATACAAAATAAACAAAAAATGTAAAAATTGTAAAAATTGTAAAAAACAAAAATTGAGTAAAAAAACCATATTAAAACAGAGGAAAATTAAATAGACTTAATAGATATTAATTATATATAATGTTTTGTTTATATTCCATTTTTAATTTTTTTTAATAATTTTTTTTTGAAAATTAAAATATATTTTTGAAATAATTTATATTAGTAGTTTCATTTTTTGAAATTTCCCGTTTTATCCTTAAATTTTGAGTTACATTATTGTAAGTAAAGCAAATTTAGAGAGCAACAGAAAAAGAAACATGAGTATCCATTTGAATGATATAATATAAAAGTATATGCAGTGGGGATATTTCCCAGACCATTCTCTGCATGATTCATTCCTACCATGCAATCTTACTTTCAAAGAGAAAACAATAGTTTATGGAAAAATGCAAATTTCACAGAATATGTAAGAGGTCAGTAGGGACAGTGGGGGGACATTGCCATTATGGGATTTATATTTATTATTTTATTTTATTTTATATTATAATCATTAATTGTGTGTACAGTCATTCATTGTGTGTAAAAAAATTTATTGTATTTAGAAAATTCCCAAGATTTGATTGATTAAAGTTTTTGATTGATTTTAATTTGACCAGATATTTGAAAAGAGAATTTTTTCTATTACAGTTAAATTTGTCAGTACTAAAATTTTGATAACATTTGTACCGAGTGATTTAGATTTGGATAATTTTATATATATTTTTTATAATTGTTTTTTGAAATTTCATTTTCTATACTTAATTTATAATATGTACTTACACTTAATTAATAGAATTAATTTCGACGTAAACTGTAGAATTTTTCAACCAACTTTCAGAATTTTACACAAATCTATTAGGACATATTTCAAGATTTCAAGATTTATAAATTTTTTTTTAAATGTTTTGTTTATGTTTGTTATATTAAATGAATTAAAATATCCAATTGAATTAGGAATTTTAGAAATTGAAAAAGAATAATCATTTTATAATTTTTATGATAAAATAAAGTAAATCCTGAAAAGCTTTTTTCTTTTGTTTAAGAAAGATAGAAATTTTCAAATCTGCAAATAAAAAGAAAGAAAATTGGATTTTATGTTTTTAGATAAAATTTAGATAAATCACTTAATAACAAAAATGGGGTACTGAATGTACATTACTATTTTATTTTAGATATAGTTAATATTTTGTTTACTTTGTTTGCTTAAACAATTAAATAGTAAATAATTGAAGCTGTATCCCTTTATCTTTTTTAAATTGACCATCTAGAATAGAGAATAGACTGATTTGGGGAACCATAAACCATAAAAATTTAGCTAACTTTTTTTACTCTTAAAAAGAAAAGGACCTGGGAATTATCTGATCAGAAGAATTGATACAAAGTGACATGCAATGTTCTTTTTATATTCATTTGATTATAGCAACCTTTGATAAAAGATTTATTAATTCTACTCAGTTATGTCAGATACTATGAGATCCCAAACTTACTTATGTTGTTTTGAAAAGAGGAGCTGATATTGTATTCCATGTTATTCCCCAATACTTCATAACAAAAAAATCTGAATTTGTTGATCAATCAGGAAAACACATTTGATTTATGAACCATGTGAAAAGGGAAAACAACAGTTTTTTTGGAATAATAAAAAATAATAAGCAAGAGAGAAACGCTCAATAGAATTTGTTATTTTGCTAAGGTTTATTGGAATTATAAATATAATACTAGTCGTCAGCAAAGAAAGAAAAATTTATTATTGTATAACAAAGGATCTTATGGGAAAAATGTGTTTATGTTACAGTAATATAAAACAACTAAATATATATTAAAATAGGGACAATGGGGACACTTGACAACCGCCTCTGGTGGTCTCTGGTAGGGAAGATGTGTAACCATTAATATAAAGTCTAGTAAACATAATATGTATAAAGTTAAAAGTTTTAAGAAATTTATAAAAATAAAAGGAAAATTGAAAATTGACACAGAAAAAAAAAATCCCAACAGACTCTAAAATCGAAAGCATTTGATGATTTGATCAATGCATATATTATGTTTAGAATCATTTTTTTTTTAAGATGAATAATAGTTTCTAAAGTCAGGGGGTATCCCCAAGCGTGTCTGTGAGACATAAACCAAGAACCTGTTTCAAATTAACAACAAAATAGATAAAAAAAAATTGATAAATTAATTATTAAAAAAAGAAATAGGCCTGTAATAATAGT